>NW_015542582.1:589895-605325 GCF_001515605.1 Sinocyclocheilus anshuiensis
GGTGTGGGTGTGGGTGTGTGTGTGTGTGTGTGTGTGTGTGTGTGTGTGTGAGTGAGTGTGTGTATGTGTGTGTGAATCTCGCCTGAGTCTAAACACAGATGATACATGTTCCCGCTCTCCCTCGTGCTGCGCTTGATTTACAGGCAGAGAAAAAGCGCAGAGAGCACGTGAAGTAGAGATTGGAAGATCGGATCATTTTACAGACTCAGATCTTTGAATCTCGTTCATCTAAATCAGGGGTGGCGAACTCCGGTCCTGGAGAGCCGCAGTCCTGCAGAGTTCAGCTCTAACCCTAATAAAAACTCACCTGCCTGAAGCTTCCTAGTAACCCTTCAGGCCTTGATTAGCTTGTTCAGGTGTGTTTGATTAGGGTTGAAGCAAAACTCTGCAGGGCTGCGGCTCTCCAGGACCGACGTTCGCCACCCCTGATCTAAATGAACGAATCTTTTTCCGAGTCATTTCGTTAATTTCGTTCTTTTCAGCAGAATATAATTAAAATGTTACTTGTTAATAGCCAAATTCCACGACACGTCTACTAATGCGATGTTTCGAATAAGACTGTTAATGCAATGAACCTATAATGCAACCAAGGCCAGATTATGAGAAACAGAAACGATTGATTCATTGTTTCGGACGATGCAGTCTGTTAGTTTCCGACCTGTATCGTTCGTTCTTTTGTCACATCACATCCCCATAAACTAAAGCTATGCAGTCTGTACCGGAAACAGAATTGATGAGTTCATCTCTCGAGTCTTCGGGTTCGAGTTGTTCGTTCTTTTGTCACGTGCCCGCTTCCCGGCTCAGTATCTTACAACAAATACAAATTTGTAGTAACTATGCTGTTATTATACAGGTATCGTTGCTTTATCAGAGTGATCTTTCCTCATCATACTGATAAAGTTTAAAAGTGTCTTTATTACCACATTATGCTAACCATCATGACAGAAATTTACAAATGTATAAATAGAAATAAAAAAGCTACAATTTGAGACCAGAAAAGCATCACATAACTGTAAACGTGTTCCAGCACATGTTAACAATACCGTGATAATACTGATAATCGTGATAATTTTTGGTCACAAATTTTCATACCGTTACATCCGTACGTTTTTGTAAGGAAGGTTGGGAATTATTAACTCATTTCTGTATCCAATACTGCAGTCACATGACTCACGTAACATGACAAAAGAACGAACGAATCAAGACTCGAGAAGTGAACTGAACATTTCTACACGAACTGAACGAATCCCTCGCTGAGACGACTCGTCGTTACCGAGTCATATTAAAGATTAGTTCAAATTGAACATCACTAGCGTGAAGGCCACTGACGTGTTTTCTGAAGAGCTCTGCGTGCGGAGCCAGCGCTGTTGGGTCTGCGTCCCGCACAAACTGCATCACTTCCTCTATGGACCAGGAAGATGGGCTCCTGCCGGGGATTCTGGGAAGGTCCGCCGCCGCAGCCGCCGTCTCGGGACCCGTGGTAGAGCTGGCGGCTGGAAAGAGAGAGAGATGCTAACGTGATTATACTAATGCGCTTTCTTTCTTCATTCTGCTGTCAGTCTTTGATGTTTCTCTCAGGTTTTCTGAGACGTGTATGTGAGCGTTACGGAGATGTGAGGAAGGTCTTAAAGGTGTCGTAACCTGAAAAACAAGACTTGCTCTTCTGAAATTGAGTTTGATGTACTACACAGTAGACTGAAACAGAATGTATTTTAATATAGTTATTTCTGTCAAAATTTTGATCTTAAAATGGTTTATATATTAAATAACCATGTACTAATGTCTATTTTGTATGATCCCGTGATTGAAATGCTTTACAAATGAAATCATTTAAAATGATTTATTTACCAAAAATAGACATTCAAAACACGGCATGCAAATAAATATAAATAGTTTAAGAAGTATTTTTTTTGGAAAATGTGTGTGTGTGTGTGTGTGTGTATATATATATATATATATATATATATTATAGTGAATAAAGTGTATACTTATAATATTTATAATAATACTTATAATAAAGTACATACTTTTAATATTTATACTTTAATTTAAATACATGTATAATATTGAACGTAATATTGGTATTAAAAAAATCTGAGCAGTATTTACCTGGTATTTAAGATAAAAACATAAAACATTAGCATGCACATAAATATATACTAAGTACTTGTAATACTGAAATATTTTCTTGATTTTAAGAGATTTTAAGTCAATATTTCAATAATTTAACAACACGTTTGTGGTTTTCTGATGACAATAGTTGCATGATATGCAGTTAAACAAATGACATATTTAATCTTTTTCTGTATTTTTTGTTATTTAATTGTTTCATAATTTCATTTATTCTTAGACAATTTTTTTTTATTTACAATAAAAAAGCGAAAGATTCACAACATTTAAACTAATAAAACAAAACGATAGTTCTGTCTCTCAGTTCTAATGACAGCTGATTTGTAATTATAAGGGTCTGCGACGGGTTTATTATAGTTAACTGAAACTAAAACCCATAAAAACCTTTTTGGAAATTTTATTTCAGCTTTATTTCTCATTTTCATAGTTAATTTACTAAATTCAAAATATAAATTGATAAAACTACACACATTAAAAAATTACAAAAACACAACAAAATTACTAAAACTTGAACTGAAATTAAAATGAAAACAGAAAATGCTAAATGAAGACTAATTCAAATTCTGAATGTAATCTCTGATATTATCTCAGTGACGTCTCACCCTCCACTCGTCTGTGTGTCTGTGTGAGGGGGTTGGAGGCCTGTCTGCGTAGAGGCGGGCCGTTGCCATGGTAATACGGGCTGATGGGTGGTGATTGGTACTCTGAGGTGCTTCTCAAGGTCTGTGGGCGGGGCGTCATGGAATTAGAGGCGGAGTCCATGAAGCGCTGCTCCTTCAGTAATCCATTGTGCTCTGGAGGAAGAGTCTCCGCTACACACACACACACACACACACACACACACACACACACACACACACACACACACACACACACCCACCCACACACACACCCACACACACACACACACACACAACTCTTCATAATTCAGTACAAAATTCGGTCCCTCTTTATATTAGGTGGTCTTAACTACTATGTACTTACATTTAAATTAATCATTTTGTACAATGCAGTTATTGTGTACATACATGTTTTTACAGTGTACTTGTATTTTAAAAAATACCTGCATGTAATTACATCTGTAATTAATGTCTGTAATTAAATTTATAATTACACTGTTGACCCACCCTTACACCTTAACCCACCCTTAAACCTACCCATACCACCAAACCTGTCCCTAACCTTACCCGTATCCCACCTCAATAGCAGCAAATGTGTTTTGCAATACAATATGAACACAATAAGTACATTGTACTTATTTTTTGATGTAAGTACATAGTAGTTAAGGCCACCTGAAATAAAGTGGGACTGAAATTCTTTTCATATTCCTTTAGAAATCGCACTGAACAAAACCGTTCTATTAGATAAACAACTTAAATAAATGCAGCAAGTAATCTCAAAAGTTAACGTTTGCTGTACCTTCTGATGGGTGTGTGTCTGTGTGCAGGAGTTTCGGGGAGAGAGGAGCGCAGTACGGCGGAGAGTCTCTGGAGATCCGCTTCACACCTCTGTTCAGAGACGGACCGTCTGACAACATCTCCTCTTTAACTAAACAAAGCACACACAAAAATAACATCAAACTCAATCATGTACTCGCTACTGTCCTCCCAAATCTGTATGACTGACTTCTGTGCAACACAAAAGAGTTTAGAAGATTGTCACCAGTGTTATTTTAGTATTATTTACACACCAGTTTAATAGTATTGTAATAGTATAGTATTAATATTTTTATATTTTCTGTTTTCATTTTAGTGTTAGTCATTTTATGTGCTTTTGTCATTTTATTCGTTTTTAGTTTTATTTACAATATATACTATTATAGTATTTATTAATATTTTGAATTGGCTTATATTTTTATCTTTTTAGATTTCATTTTAATTTTAATATTTTCATGTGCTTTGTCATTTTTCTTACTTTTAGTATTATTTCTATAGTATTACATTTACATAGCTTTTAATTTTAATTTTATATTTTCAGTTTTCATTTTTATTTTTTTAATTTACATTTTAATGTTTTTGCCATTTTTATTTGTTTTTAGTATTCTTTTGATACAATTATGGTATTTATTCATATTTTGTATTAGTTTTTATTTTCAGTTTCATTTTAATTTGGTTTTAGTAGTTTTATGTTTTTTTTTTGCATATTTTCAGTTTTTTTTGTAGTAATTTTGTGGTTGTCATTTTATTCGTTTTTAGTACTATTTATATACTATTATAGTATTTATTAATATTTTAAATTATCTTATTTTCATTATTTATTTTAGTTTTAGTAAATTATTTGCTTTTTTGTTTTATTCGTTTTAGTATCATTTATATACTATTATAGGATTTATTAATATTTAGATTTTTTTATTAGTTTAATTGTAATTAAATTGTAGTGTGTTGTAATCTTATTTAATTCATTTTATTTAGTAAATGTTATTTTATTAATATTTTGAAATGGCTTGTATTGATATATTTTCAGTTTATATTTTCATTTTAGTTTATTTCGGTTTTTACCTTGTATTTTATTTAATATTTATATTGAATGATTTTTAATAGTTTTAGTCAACAATACATTAGTTAACATTTGGCCTAACAACTTAAGCAACTTGAGGGTGAGTAAATGAAGAAATTATTTTTTAGTTAATTATTCATAAACAAAATAAAGTGACACTTCACAGCATCAGAATACCAGACACTCTTGTGGCCAGTCTGAGCCCATAAATATACCTGATTTAGCGCGGTCATAGGTGTTGTGTGGACTGAACGGTTGACTGCTGAACAGATTATCACACTGCAGGTGTCGACACACTTGCTCCAGGAAGCGCAACACAAACCCGGTGCTCGACGCTGACGGCAGCTTCACCAACCGCTTCCCGCCATCTGTTCGGACTAGAGAGACAAACCAGTACTTCATTATTGTGAGTGTTTTAAAATCATATCGAATCAGTTTTGTTGTTAAACACTCATCAGTACCTCTGACCACCTCTCCTCCACCGCCTTGGCTCTGCAGGCATCCCAGAAGCACTTTGGGCTGATACGCACAGTCCAGGCAAGCCTGAACCGTCTGCTGCAGAACCAGATTCACCGCCTCTGGCCCAAAGTGATCCGGCAGTCTCTGAACCTGCTTACGGTCCAGATGTGGGCCGCAGTTCCCGTGTTTGTTCACATATACGCACACTGATGGAAACGGACAGTACAGGCATGTGTAAACATTACTGTACAGAAACATTATGACCAAATGCATTAAAATGGATCTGAACAGATTATTGTGGTTATCTAGTCTTATCATAGTGGTTACATAGTCTGATTACTGCAGTTACTGTATATAGTCTACTTATTATGGTTATGCAGTCTGATAATTGTGGTTATATAGCCTGATTACTGTAGTTATAATGTCTGATTATTGTGGTTATGTAGTCTGATCAAAGTGGTTATGTAGTCTGATCAAAGTGGTTATATAGTCTGATTATTATGGTTATCTAGTCTTATCATAGTGGCTATATAGTCTGATTACTGCAGTTACTGTATATAGTCTATTTATTATGGTTATGCAGTCTGATAATTGTGGTTATATAGTCTGATTATTGTAGTTATAATGTCTGATTATTGTGGTTATGTAGTCTGATCAAAGTGGTTATGTAGTCTGATCAAAGTGGTTATATAGTCTGATTATTATGGTTATCCAGTCTTATCATAGTGGCTATATAGTCTGATTACTGCAGTTACTGTATATAGTCTAATTATTATGGTTATGCAGTCTGATAATTGTGGTTATATATAGTCTGATTTCTGCAGTTACTGTATATAGTCTTCTTATTATGGTTATGCAGTCTGATAATTGTGGTTATATAGTCTGATTACTGTAGTTATAATGTCTGATTATTGTGGTTATCTAGTCTTATAATAGTGGCTATATAGTCTGATTACTGTAGTTATAATGTCTGATTATTGTGGTTATCTAGTCTTATAATAGTGGCTATATAGTCTGATTACTGTAGTTATAATGTCTGATTATTGTGGTTATCTAGTCTTATAATAGTGGCTATATAGTCTGATTACTGTAGTTATAATGTCTGATTATTGTGGTTATCTAGTCTTATAATAGTGGCTATATAGTCTGATTACTGTAGTTATAATGTCTGATTATTGTGGTTATCTAGTCTTATAATAGTGGCTATATAGTCTGATTACTGTAGTTATAATGTCTGATTATTGTGGTTATCTAGTCTTATAATAGTGGCTATATAGTCTGATTACTGTAGTTATAATGTCTGATTATTGTGGTTATCTAGTCTTATAATAGTGGCTATATAGTCTGATTACTGTAGTTATAATGTCTGATTATTGTGGTTATCTAGTCTTATAATAGTGGCTATATAGTCTGATTACTGTAGTTATAATGTCTGATTATTGTGGTTATCTAGTCTTATAATAGTGGCTATATAGTCTGATTACTGTAGTTATAATGTCTGATTATTGTGGTTATCTAGTCTTATAATAGTGGCTATATAGTCTGATTACTGTAGTTATAATGTCTGATTATTGTGGTTATCTAGTCTTATAATAGTGGCTATATAGTCTGATTACTGTAGTTATAATGTCTGATTATTGTGGTTATCTAGCCTTATCATAGTGGCTATATAATCTGATTATTAAGGCCATTTGGTCTGATAACCGTGGTTACATAGTCGGATTACTGCAGTTACTATATATATTCTACTTATTATGGTTATGCAGTCTGATAATTGTGGTTCTATTGTCTGATTACAGTAGTTAAAATGTCTGATTATTGTGGTTATGTAGTCTGATCAAAGTGGTTATATAGTCTGATTATATGGTCTGATAATTGCAGTTACGTAATCTGATTACTGAAGTTACTGTACATAGTCTACTTTTTATGGTTATACAGCTTAATAATTGTGGTTATATAGTCTGATTACTGTAGTTATAATTTCTGATTATTGTGCTTATGTATTCTGTTCATATTGGCTATATAGTCTGATAATTGTGGTTACAAAGTCTGATTACTGCAGTTGCTGTATATAGCCTACTTATTATGGTTATATGATAAATGTGGTTATATAGTCTGATTATTATTGTCAGTCTGAATTCAATATAGTCTGATTATTGTGGTTATTTAGTCAGATAATATAATCTGATCATCGTGGCTATGTTATGTGAATATTGTGGTTATGTAGTCTGTTTACTTTAGGTATATTGTCTCATTTTGGTTATGTAGTCTGATTATTAGGTCCTATGATCTGATAATTGTGGTTTTTGATTACTTAACTTTTACAGTCTTATTATGGTTACATAAACAGATTATTTACCTCTGGTAAAATAATCTGATCACTGTGGCTACGTAGTCTGATTATTGTGGTTATGTAGTCATATAGTGTTCAAGAAGTCAGATTTTCCTCTCTTTTGTGGCACACTAGCAGTTATATTTGTAAACAAGCTCATTTTATTACCAGTAGACACCACAGATGAGGGGGATCCCAGAGGAGAGAGTCCATCGCTGGGCATCTGAGTCATGGGTACCCTGGAGTCTGAGCTGGCTGCTATAGACATGGCACTCTGGAGGAGTCTGGGCTTCCTCTGAGAAACAAAAACACTATCTGCTTAAGTATTTCACCAAATGACACCCTCCGCAACCTTATCTAATGTGACAGTCCTTCATAAATCCACACAAATGTCCTTTAATGCTACCTTACTGCCCGGTTTAGGTCCCCTCTTCTTGTATGGACGCAGGGGATGCTGGGAAATGGGCGTGGTTTGGGGCGTGGCTTCTCCTTGATATTCTGTGTCCTGGGCTGCAGTGGAAGCGGCCAGGGCTTTCAGCAGCGCGATGGTCTCGCTTTTCGGCCGCCGTCCCCTAATGCCCTTCCGCACAGGGAGTTGAGGAAGAGGAGTCGGCAGGCGGTAAGGAGACGGCATGGAGCGCCGGGGCGGTTTAGGGTTAGAGGAAGAGGATGAGGAAGGTGTAGGACCCGGTTTTGGAACGGTGACTGCAAAATGGGAAAAATAAAGGAAAATTTAAATAATAATAATAATAATAAAAAAATGCTTATGTAGTCTGATCATAGCTGGTATATAGTCTGATTATCGTGGTTATGTAGTCTGATCATAGTAGTTATATAGATGATTATTGGTTACATAATCTGATTACTGCAGTTGCTATATATAGTCTAATTGTGGTTATATAGTCTAGATTACTGGAGTAACTATATATAGTCTACTTATGGTTATATAGTCTGATTATTGTGGTTATATAGTCTACTTACAGTTATGTGGTTTTACTATTGTGGTTATATAGTCTGATTACTAAAGTTACTAAACAGTCTACTTATGGTTATATAGTCTGATTAATGTGGTTATATAGTCTGATTAATGCAGTAACTATATATAGTCTACTAACGGTTATATAGTCTGATCATTGTGGTCGTATGGTCTGATAATTGTGGCTATTATGGTTATATAGTCTGAATACTGCAGTTACTGTGTAAAGTCTACTTATGTTATACAGTCTAATTATTGTAGTTATTTAGTCAGATAACTTGGCTATGTTGTCTGATTGTTGTGGTTATATTATGTCATTATTTAGGTTATGTAGTCTTGGTTAAGTAGTTTGGTTATGTATATTGTTAGATTATTGGGTCTTATGGCCTGATGATTTTGGTTTTATAGTCTGATTACTAAAGTTCTACTGTATAGTTTATTTATGGTTATATAGACTGATTATTTTGGTAGATAACTGTGGCAGTATAATCTTATTGTCATGCCTCTGATTGTTTCATGAATCTGTCACAATGTGATGCATACAAAGAGGCTGTTATTGCATGTTTCTTTGATATTTATTGCTAGAAAACAGGGCCTACGTCCCAAATTTTAGTAACAAGTTTTGCAAAAACTGCAAATAAAATACCTGCATTTAGAATGAATATAACATATTCAGAACAGCTCATATAATATTTAGTATGGCCTCCATTCATTAAATAAACAGGAGCCCTATTTTGTAGCGTATCCGTGGAAAGTGCGTGACCAAACACACACACACACACACACACACACACACTTACATCTGAACACATCCTGTCCTTTAACGCACAGTGAGAGTGTGTCAGTGTGTGGCTGTGGATATGAGTGTATGTTTACCCTAAATAACTCCAGTATAACTAAATTAGAGGGCATGCAGGAGGAAAAAGAGTTTGCCAGAGATCTGACGCGCTTGTACTCAAGCATATGGCAGCAATCACACAGACAGGCTTTAGTTTTAACACGACCCACTACCCTACAGTACAGTACAACAAAAACATGGTAAAAAAAACATTATTAATGTAATTGATTGCTCTGGTAAAACCTGAATTTTCAGCATCATTACTCCAGTCTTCAGTGTCACATGATCCAAGAAACATTTCTGATTATTATCAATGCTGAAAAACAGTTGTGCTGCCCAATAATTTTGTGGAAACTGTGATACATTTTATTTTTCAGGATTCTTTGATGAATAGAAAATTCAAAAGAACATTTATTTGAAACGGAAATCTTTTGTAACATTCTAAATGTCTTTACTGTCACCTTTGATCAATTTAATGCATCTTTGATGATTGACAGTATGATTTTTTTAAAATAAACTAGGCACTTTGACATGTCCCACCTGAATGTCACAAAGCACAGAAAAGAATCCCACACTCATTAAGACATTTCATGCAGTCTTCTATTTTCTAATTAGAATTCTAACTTAAGAGACTTCTAATTTAAGTGTGTTGGTCTGTCTGATGTGTGTGTTTCAGTTAAACGCATTTTTCTAGTCGTCGGTCTTTACTGTAAACACTCTCACCACTTTCCTCTCCGTCTGTACCGTTTCTCTGGTTATTCTCCATCTTTTCTCACAGATGTGCGTGTCTACGTGTGCGATTAGTTTATTTTCACACAAACTCTCGAATCCCTCCTGACCCGCGCGGCTCGCTCGCTAATTATCTCATTTACACATAATTACTTGGATGGGCTACAAAAAAACAAACAGCGCAGGTCATTCCATATTATCCAGATCCAAAACAAATCCTTTAAACAAATGTCAGTAATTCGCAACACAACATGCGGTGCGGAATTACAAACACTGCAACACGAGATCCGGAGGTTTGTATAATTTGGGGAAAATTTTCTGCAAACTCCAAATGAATTCCAGCTGCGGGCAAATGAACATTAATGGAAACGTGTATATCATCATCTATGGCTCAGACTGACTCCATTCAAAACACCAGATCTGGATTAAATCCAAGCTAATTCATGACTTCAGTGTGTGTTTTATTTTACAGATCATTATAAAATCGTTCTGGATTCTGTTCGGTCAAATAAAGCGTTTTCTGAAGACTGTCATTACTTTCGCGATCCATTCTTGTTAGTATGAGAGTGAAATGTTAACCTTCAGTAGCAAAAATGACATTATGTATTGCACACAATATACTGTACGTGCTAACTAGATTGCCAGTATGCTATCCCAATCATAACCTATATTTTTGGAGGGTCCACATGTGAAATTTAAAAGATTAAATATGGATCGCAAATCTGAAAACCCAGTCAAATGCATCAGTCTTGCTGTGAGAGCTTTACTCAATACCGCTAACTGTAGACGCAATTATGATAATTAATCATTCCTAAACAAATCATTAGAATTCAGCGTGAGATTGTTCACAACAGTGAAGGCGGGGTCATTGTGTGGGTTGTCATGACAACAGGAATGATTGACAGTTAAGCTGAACTTGTTATTGTTAACAAACTATTTAAAACACTTTTGTTAGTCGAAATATAGCTGAAAAAAATATAAATATATATATATGATGAAAAGTTTCAACTTAAATGAAAATGAGAAATGTTGAAGTTGGAAGTTATAAATATATATATATAAAAAAAAGACGAAAGCACATAACAAATTTACTAAAATGTAAACTAAAAATAAAAAATATAAATAAAAGATTATATAAATATAATAAAAAATAAAAATAAATCAATTCAAAATCCTATCTAATACTATAATAGTTAACAAATAATGTTAAAATAACAATGAAGATGACTGAATGTTGAAGTACTAAAATTACTAAAACAAATAGAAATATAAAAAAAACTAATACAAATGACAAAAGCATTAAACAAAATTACCAAAACTTAAACTAAATAAAAAATAAAAACTGAAAATATAAAAACACAACTAATTCAAAATCTTAGTATTATAGCTCTAAATAATACTAAAATAACACTGAAGCTAACACATTAAATGATTCTTCTTTTATTTCTTATGAAATAATCATTCTTTTTTTGTTTTGTTTCAATCAATATATTTATATTTTATTTCAGCCCAGATGAGGTTTGAGTTTAGGCCAGATGGAAACATACCATAGAATAGACCAAATTATGATAGCATTAAGTTTTAAAGGCTGAAACTGTGAAAGAGACGCTTTAAGAACAGCTCAGAGAAATAGACAGCCTTGATTGAGACTGAAGGAAAAGTGCTTTCATCTCAGAAGGTCTTCCTCGCACAGCAGTCCTGTGATCCTGAGGGTGTTTATGGGTGAACTGTAGCGCGCCCTGCTGCTCACACAAGCAGTTTACACCTCTTTATTTTCTGCCTTTAATTGATAGAATACAGAAAAGCACAGGAACCAGTGGTATTTTAGTATATTTATATGATATCATAGTACTTATAATATTTTGAGTTACCTTTAAAAAAAAAAAAAAATAGATTTTCAGTTTTCCTTTTCATTTCTGTAAGTAATTTTTTATGTGCTTTTGTCATTTTTTATAGTTTTTAAAAATATATATATTTCTATTTAGCTCATTTATTTTTATCTCAGTTCTAGTTTTACTCATTTTAGTACTTCAACTTGTTTTTATTGCAGTTAGCTGTCAAGGCATTTAGTTTTGATGCACTGAGTAACTTTTTGTCCTCTAGCGATTAATGAATAAAACTGCATTCATCTTGAGGAACAACATTGTTTTTAAAATGGGTGATTTGTTGTATTATAGTTTTCATATTTTGTTTTTATTTCTATATTTTCTGTTTTCATTTGAATTTTAGTTAACATTCTAGTAATTTTGTCAATTTTATTAGTTTTTTTTTGTTTGTGTAATACATCTACATATATATTTTTTATTTTTATTTCAGTTTGTTTTGAGAAAAAGAGAAATGTTGCACTGACAACTAGCGGAAATAAAATAAGTTTACTTATCCAAAATAAAAATCCATTAAGCTTTATCCAAATTGACTTTTTAACAGGTTCAGTCCAGTGCTATTTTATCAAATTGTGGTACTATTACAGTATTTACTAACATTTTGAATGAGTATTTATTTATTTATTTTTAGTTAAAAGTTTTAGTCATTTTGCTGTGTGTTTTTGTCATTTTTATTTCGGTTTTGGCTTTAGTTATTTTAGTACATCAAGTTTAGGTTTTTCTATTTAATTTCATGTTTAATGTAATTTAATTATTTACTTTATATTTTTTATTTTATTTAATATGTAGTGTTTATTTTCATTTTCAGTTGATTTTATTTTTTATTTTATTTCAAGTAACAATTTTTTTTATGGTTTTGTGTGGGATTCGAACCAAACAGGTGAGGGGGAAAAAGGTGAGAACATTGCGTGAATCGGAGGCATGCTCCACACGGGATTTCTTTTAAAGATATTTGCTTTACATGCTCATTTGTAGTTACTTTAAGGTTTATATATATATATATATATATATATATATATATTAGTGCTGTCAAATGATTAATCGCGATTAACATCTTGTTGCAACATTTTACAAAAATCAAGATTGAATATATTTGGTCAAAATTCCATGTTATAAAAGCTGAAGTGCTATGCAGGCTATTAAAGACAATATTGGCTGATTAGACAGCAATGCTGACCTTAAATGCAAAATGTTTGCCCTCTCTCTCTTCACCGTTCCCACATCTCAGACCTCAAATACATAAAATATTACCCTTTTAGACGTAGTTTTTGAAGTAAAGAGTAAAGAAAATACTATACAAAACTTACTGAAACAACCAGGGGCCAGTTGCATACTAGTTTGACCAACTAGCAGTTACCAAGGTGTACAATGCAAATACAAATAATGTGATACATTAGAGACCATACAGGCCAGTCTACTTTTTCATAACTGAATTTGAAAAGTTAAGACCAGTCTTGAAGGAAAAAAATTAGATGACTAACTTTTTAAGACTAGTCAGACTAACAGTTCTTTATTTACCCTTGTTAGATCACAAGTACACTTGTAAGAACCCCCCCCCATAAAAACACTTTCTCATTGGATCTAAGCAAATCTCATAGGTGACCTATTTTGATCTCAAAAAAGTGAGTGTTCAATGAAAGGTGAGGAGTTTGCATCTACAGTCCTGTTTCCACCGCAGGAACTAGGGACTTTGGGCCGGTACTCGGTGTGTTTCCACCGCAGGAACCAGGATCTAAATAAAGTTCCGGGTAAAAATGTGCCCCTCAGAAAGTCCCTGCTCGCGAGGTAGTACTTTTTCAAAGGTCCGGAACTTTCGGGGGCGGGACTTGGGCGCGGAGCACGCTGATTGGTTGAGTTCATGCAGCATTGCATTTCAACCACCATTTATTCGCATAATTTTGTTTATTATTGTATCATGAAATGTAGTTTTAAGAGTATTTCAGGTGAGAATGTAGATGCTTAAAAATCAAATCTGCGGTTTATTTATAAAGACAGCGTCTATTTGAAAATGTGCTTTTCTGATTTCGGAGATGTGAGCTCAGTGCTCATGTTTCCCGACGAGAGCAGCCTCACCTCGGCTAGTCCTTCTGACATTTGCCGCTGGCTCTGATGTCTCTGTAGTGGTTAAGCATAAGATATAATTCGTTTTGGGTAAATCTAACAGGTAATCTTTCGTCTTCTTTATTCTATTAATCTATTAATATGTTAAAATGAACATGAAAAGAGGCGATATTGTTTGATATAATATTTCGTTTCATTGTAAATACAGTGATGAAAATTGCAGTAGCCAAGGCGAGCTGACTGACGTTATCAAGTATGCTGCTGTTTGCAGAATTACCCGAAATTCGAAATTGTCCGAATTTGCGTACTTGGTATTGAGAAATGCGCGCAGACCTACGTCACCAGACTATTTGCCTTTTCTTCACGGTAGGGTGCTTTCACACGAGCACTTTTGGTGCGCACCCGGGTTCGATTGACGTCTGTTCGTTTGGATAATGTGAACGCTGTCTTCCGAACCCGGGTGTGACCCGCGAACCGTACCCGAGTCTGCTTAAAAAGGGTGGTCTGGTGTACGGTTCATGTGATCGCTGCTGATGTGAACGCAATCGTACCAAATCGCGGAAACGAACCGCTATTAATAACGTATTGTTTGATAAAAAATGTGTGTTTGTGTGTGTGTTTCACTCACTTTCCTGACGAGCGTGACTGACGCGCTGCAAACAGAGAGCTGTATATCTCATTTCTGTTTGCCTTCAGAGTCTGCAGTTGCAGTACATTCGTAAGACAGACGTAAGCGCCGTTATGTACCGAAGCTTTGTAAACAAAATGAACGGTTCAAAAACGTAAATATATAAAAGTGCAGAGAGCAATGTTATGCATTTGCCGCCTTCTCCTGCGCCGTCGTTACCAGTGTTGGGGGTAACTCATTACAAGTAACGCGAGTTACGTAATCAGATTACTTTTGTCAAGTAACTAGTAAAGTAACGCATTACTTTTTTAATTTACAAGAAAATATCTGAGTTACTTTTTCAAAAAAGTAATGCCAGTTACTTTGTTTTCCCATTTATTGACTGACAGCTCTCCTGTCCCCATATTGGCAGAAATCGGGAGTGCAGAGGCGCTGTGTGCGCTGTGTGAACATGATGTTACTGTAGTTCTAGACTAAATGTGAATGTGCATTAATTCATCCCACTCACAAAAAACAGATTTAGTATTCATCAAAATGAATTAAAACAGTGAACTGCAAACTCAGAATATGACGCAAACCTGCAATAATTAAATATGTTAAATAACACAAATGTATCTAATTCCATTTTATTAACCAATGTCTTTGCTGCTGACCTTTGATGATCCAGTTCAACCGTACTAAAAAGCAAAAATGACTTTAGATAAACTAACAATTGTGCTTAGTTTTTTTATTGCTGAAGAGTGTTTCTTCTGTGTTCTACTGTATAAACGTGAATTTACTTTTGCTTCAGCCTGAGGTTTATTCATTACACTTTTTGGTGTGAAAGGGCTTTTACATTTGCTACAAATAGAACTTCTTATATTAAAAACAATCAAGCCCTGCTCATATTTAAAAAGTA
>NW_015542582.1:606594-614463 GCF_001515605.1 Sinocyclocheilus anshuiensis
ATGACGCAAACCTGCAATAATTAAATATGTTAAATAACACAAATGTATCTAATCCCATTTTATTAACTGATGTCTTTGCTGCTGACCTTTGATGATCCAGTTCAACCGTACTAATAAGCAAAAATGACTTTAGAGAAACTAACAATTGTGCTTCGTTTCTTCTCCTGCGTTCTACTGTACAGACGTGAATTTATTTTTGCTTCAGCCTGAGGTTTATTCATTACTCTTTTTGGTGTGAAAGGGCTTTTATATTTTACTAAGCAACGGGGTAAACTGCTGCTAGCTTGATGACGC
The DNA here is from genome assembly GCF_001515605.1 of Sinocyclocheilus anshuiensis. Lineage (NCBI taxonomy): Eukaryota > Metazoa > Chordata > Actinopteri > Cypriniformes > Cyprinidae > Sinocyclocheilus > Sinocyclocheilus anshuiensis. The sequence continues at coordinate 606,889 of NW_015542582.1, forward strand.
AAACGAACCGCGGTTCGGGTACAAATAAAATAATATGAACGCAGTCCAGCGGGGGCAGGGGGAGTGGGGAGCAATCGACCCAAGTGTGAAAGCACCCTAGATCGCGATGGAAAAGCAGACAGCAACAGGTCCGGGGGAAAAAAGTTCCTGGGACAAATTGTTCCAGGTAATTTCAGCGGAAAAGCGGCTTATGACAACTAATCTACAGCATTCAGTGATTTGTGCAGCGGTCACTCACTGCTGTTTCCGGGCGGCTGCAGGCTGTGTTTGGTGACGGTGCACCAGCCCACAGGGAACATGTCCCTGGAGTCATAGCGGCACCAGTAATCGAACGCCCCCCTCCAGCCGTCAAACATCACGAACACCTCTTCCCCCTTCACCTCGCCGATGGTGGCCGGGCAGATCAGGTATGGGTTCTTCTTGTCCACGGCCTCCAGCTTCATGCCGGGCTTGAAGCCGTTCTGGGGCAGCCGCAGCGGCTCCTGATAAGAGTTACAGAGCGTCAGTGTCACCAAAACCTTTTAATGTGATTGCATGATGTGACTCTGTCATCCGTGTAAATGAATTCTCTCTCTGAGGAGATCCAGCACCTTTTTAAACGCCGTGGCAGGTGCTATTTCCGCTCCATTAAGGGTCCTCAGGAGAAACATGGGCCACGACGAGGCGTTCATCCTGAATCCTGAGGAAACGAGGGAGAGAGACGCAATTATGATTCTGCTCGAATGTGATCACCTTCATTTTGAACAACAGTCAAAGCAGAAGACGGGAAACCGGCAAAACAGGAAGCTCCTGGTCTCATTTCCTGCAACAGACCAATGTGGTAAAACTAAAAATACTAAAAAGAAAAACATAATTAAAAAAATCGGTAATTAAAATAAAGTGTAAAAATCTAATGGAATACTAAAAAACTTAATTTTCATTTAGTTTAAGTTGAAGTACTAATATTACTGCAACTAAAACAGAAATGAAAATGAATAAAATCTAAATAGGCATATAAACAAAACAAAAAAACTAAACATAAAAACATGAAAAATGTAAAATGTTAATAAACTCTAAGGTAGTAAGAAAATATAAGACATATTAATAATTACTAATTAAAACAGGATGGCAGGCGACATTAGAGAAAAGGATGTAATTTTCTTTGTCAGACCAGTGCTGTTATCGTTAACTAAAATGAAATATAAATACTGAAAAACATTTGTTACTTGAAATAAAATAAACATTAATAGCAATAAAATGTATATAATATAAAAGCAAATTATTTCAGTTAGTTGCGAAGGAAAACGTTCTAATTTTTGTTTGGTTTAAGATGAAGTGCTAAAATCTTAAATGGAGAAATAAAAAAAGACATTTAAAAAACTAATAGAAAACGCTAAAATACACAGCAAAATTGCAAAAACTAACTAAAAATGTAAACTGAAATTAAAGTGAAGATGCAAAATGGGAGAATAAAAAAAGCAAGGTGATGTACTAAAATCACTAAAACTAAAATAAAACTAAACATTAAAAAAAACTGACAGAAATTTTTAAAATGCAACAAAATTGCAAAAACGAACTAAAATTAAAATGAACATGAAAACATGGAAATTTATTACAAAATATGAATAATACTACATAAGCAATAAAATAAATATGAATAAATACGTATAAAAACAGGAAGCTGAAGACAAGCAACATTAGAGAAGAGGATATAATTTACGTTAATTGAAATAAAATATAAAAAACCTACACTTGTTTTATTTCAGTTGGTTGCAAAGGCAAAATTTCTCTTTATCGTTTAGTTTAACCTGAAGTACTAAAATTACTACAACAAAAACTGAAATAAATATTAATAAAAACTAAATAAACATATTTTTAAAAAATAAATAGAAACGACTGAAACACAGCAAAATTACAAAAACGTTATCTAAAATGAAACTGAAAACCGAAAAAAAAAAAGGTAATTCAAAATATAAAGACTGTGATAGTGTTATAATGATACTAAAGTAACACAGCATCAGACCTGTGGAGAATTAAGTTAAAAATTAAAACGGACGGTCCCTCTGTAAAACAGCCTTATGGAAATAAGGCCACGTAGTCAAATCAGTCGCTATATTTGTCCACTTGTTTGTACAACTCATATTAAACATTAACTCTGCATTAGATGATTCATTCTTCTAGGATCGGCTGTGGAGAGGAAGTGACATCACTCGTACCCAGCGGCGGCTGCAGCATGTCTCCCTTCTTCTCGCAGGTTCCGATTGGCTGGATGTCGGCGGAGTCGACCAATCGCCAGAAGTCGTTGGTGCTGTCGCTGCCGTCCAGACGGAGGCGGAGCCTCGCGCCCATCAAGCCCATCACCGTGGCGATGCAGGTGGAGGTGGAGTTACGAGGGTCCCGGGCCTCCAGCTTCATTCCCACCTTGAAGTCGTTGGAGGGAGGAATCCGAGACTGCAGAACAAACACTCCGTATTAACATACTATGAATTACTTTGATAGGTTTGCATTTGAATGATTATTTATTATAAAATAATAATCTGAAAAATATACACTACAAGTCAAACGTTTTTGAACAGTAAGATCTTTAATGTTCTTCTGCTCACCAAGCCTGCATTTATTTGATCCAAAATACAGCAAAAGCAGTTATATTGTGAAATATATTCTTACTATTTAAAATAACTGCTTTCTATTTGAATATATTGTAAAATGTAATTTATTCCTGTGATCAAAAATCTGAATTTTCAGCATCATTGCTCCAGTCTTCAGTGTCACATGATCCTTCAGAAATCAGTATAATATTTTGATTTGCTGCTCGAGAAACATTTCTGATTATTATCAACGTGCTGGGCAATGTTATATCTAATATTTTCCGACGAAATCAGTATAATATTCTGATTTGCTGCTCGAGAAACATTTATTAATATTATTATGTTGAAAACAGCCGAGTAGAATTTTTTCAAGTTTCTTTGATGAATATAAAGTTCAGAAGAACAGCATTTATCCAAAATAGAAATCTTTTGTAACATTATAAACGTCTTTATCATCACTTTTGATCAATTTAAAGCATCCTTGCTAAACAAAAGTATTTAAAATTTAAAAAATTAAATATAAATATATATATACTGACTCCAAGCTTTTGAATGGAATAGTGTGTATAATGTTACAAAAGCTTTTTATTTCATATAAATGCTGATCTTTGGATCTTTCTATTCATCAAAGAATCCTGAAAAAAATTCACTCAACTATTTTAATATAATGATAATCAGTGTTGGGGGTAACTCATTACAAGTAACGCGAGTTACGTAATCAGATTACTTTTTTTAAGTAACTAGTAAAGTAACACATTACTTTTTAATTTACAAGAGAATATCTGAGTTACTTTTTCAAATAAGTAACGCAAGTTACTTTTTTTTCCAATTTATTGATTGACAGCTCTCCTGTCCCCATGTTGAGAGAAATCAGAAGATATTACTGTAGTATGAATATGCATTAATTCACTAAAATATGAATATGCATTAATTCATCTCACTCACAAAAAAAAAAACAGATTCAGTATTCCTCAAAATAAAAATAATGCAACTCAGAATATGACGCAAACCTGCAATAATTAAATGTTAAACAACACAAATATGCTTTATGTATTTAATCCCATTCTCTTAACCAATGTCTTTGCTTCTGACCTTCGATGATCCAGTTCAACAATACTAATAAGCACAAATTACTCTAGACAAACATTTGTGTGTCTTTGTTTATTGCTGAAGTGTGTTGAAATTTCTTCTTCTGCATTCTACCGTATGGACGTAAATGTACTTTCCCTTCAGCCTGAGGCTTATTCATTTCACTTTTGGTGTGAAAAGGCTTTTATATTAGCCAAAAATTGAACTTTTTTATTTTAAAAGCAAACAGGCAAGCCCTGTCCAGATTTAAAAAGTAACGCAAAAGTAACGTAAAGCATTACTTTCCATAAAAAGTAACTAAGTAACGTAATTAGTTACTTTTTTTATGGAGTAACGCAATATTGTAATGCATTACTTTTAAAAGTAACTTTCCCCAACACTGATGATAATAATGATAATAATAATAATAAATGTTTCTTGAGCAGTAAATCAGCATATTATACTGATTTCTGAAGGATCATGTGACACTGAAGACTGGAGTAATTCAGCTGCGCATCACAGGAATAAATTACATTTAAAAAAATATTCAAATAGAAAGCAGTTATTTAAAATAGTAAAAATATTTCACAATATTACTGCGTTTGCTGTATTTTGGATCAAATAAATGCAGGCTCAGTGAGCAGAAATTTTTTAAAAATCTTACTGTTCAAAAACTTTTGACTGGTAGTGTAAAAAAGCTCAAGTTTGCATATGTGGGTTTTTTGAGTGTCGTATTTGATACATCAGGCTTTTATGGCTCATATAGTCTGATATAGTGAGAATATGGAGGAAAGGGTTCATGTGATTTTTATTCACAGAACAAACTAAAATTTAAAACTGTTCAAAATGTAAATTTTTTTTTTTTTAAATGTTCTTTAAACATGGCCAAACCATCATTCCTTACCGAGATGACTCACCTGTCTGAAGCAGCTGGGAGGAGCGGGATCAGACGACGTCTCTTTCAAATACTCCTCCCATGAGAACGACTCCGTCACTGCAGCGGAGAAACACACCGATGCTTCACAAACTCATGACGATCGCATGCAGCACTTAAAGTTCAGAGTCTTTACCTTTGACTGGTCTAGGACCTGTGAGAGACATGCTCCGGCCCACTTTATCCTTCTTACCGTCTTTGTGATCTGCAAAAGAGAAATGAATTATGAAGTACGTCAAATTCAAGGCTTGAATCTCATGTACAGCATTTCTGATCACAATGTTCAGCTGAAGAAAGAAAGTCATAGAGGTTTGTAAATGAGGAATGCATTGTTATTTCTGGGTGAAGTTAACAGTGTTACAAGTTACAAGTAACGCAAGTTATGTAATCAGATTACTTTTTTTAAGTAACTAGTACAGTAACGCATTACATGATGTTACTGTAGTTCTAGACTAAATATGAACATGTATTTACTCATCTCTCCTGCACAAGTCAAATGCAAACTTCGAATATGACTAGGGTTAATTCCAATTACAGAATCGGATACTTAAGTTCAGGAATTGGATACTTGTTGTCAAATTAAAATTTCGGTTCCGATAAAATTAAGATGTATCGATTACATTGTTACGCCAGTAGGTGGCGAAAAGGGGCTGTTAAAATGTCTTGAATCATTCAAGAGATTCGTTCACAAATGCTGATTCATCCAGTAATGAAACAAGTACATTTTGAGTGAGTCATTGAATCATTCATTCATAAATGACATGTGATTTTGTTTAGTTGTCTAATTTTTTTTCTTCAGAATCCTGAGAGAACCAGAGTCTCCATTAAAAAAAACAAACAAACTCAGTTTATCCAGAATCATGCAGCTCTTAAACGAGTCCAGTTTTTATGTGGCCTTTTGTTTATGGCTTTCAGCTGCAACTAAATGTTTTGCAATAATGAGACACAGAATAAATATGTTTGATATCATTTTTTAATCACACTGGAATCGAAACTGAATCAGAATCGGAATTGATAAAATTCAAACGATATCCAACCCTAAATATGACGCAAACCTGCAATAATTAAATATGTTGCTTACATTATTATTTATGTATTTAATCGCATTTTATTTACCAGTGTCTTTGCTGCTGACCTTTGATGATCCAATTCAACCAAACTAAGCAAAAATGACACATTTATGTTTCATTTTTGTTATTGCTGAATAGTGTTGAACTTTCTTCGCCTGCGTCATATTCTTCATGCAATTTGTTAGAGCTGCGCCCTCTACTGTACAGACATGAATCTACATTTTTTTAAGCCTGAGGCGTATTCATTTCACTTTTGTTGTGAAAAGCAAGCAAGCCCTGCCCAGATTTAAAAAGTAACTCAAAAGTAACATAACGCATTACTTTCCATAAAATGTAACTAAGTAACGTAATTAGTTACTTTTTTAGGGAGTAACGCAATATTGTAATGCATTACTTTTAAAAGTAACTCTCCCCAACACTGGAAGTGAAATCTGTAAGTTACTCTCTGGATGTGTTTTACCTTTCAGTGCCGTTCGGACCATGTTTAGCATCGGCTGCTGTATGAATGTCCCGCAGAGATCCGAGCAGTCGATCTGTGAGATACACAGAGATCATGCAGATCTGTCAAATGGACATCTCTAGTTCATGAGGCATGTTTATAATTCAAAATATGTCTCTCAAGTGAGATGCATTTCATATCGTGGCAGAATTTATGAAAACATGCATAGCTTTTAATGCTTGAATTGCTCCAATAATAGGACAATTAATTGTTAATTTGCATATTCTTTATTATTGTATTTGTTTTAAAATAATTAATAGTACCAAATTACCTTACACATTTGTGTGTGTGTAGTGTGTGTGTAGTGTGTGTGTGTGTGTGTGTGTGTATATTATATATATAAAATATAAATGAATTGAGCATGAATAATAAATGATAATAATTTAGCACCAAATCAGTACATTATTTCTATTAAAACACAAAACAAATCTTTTAAATTGTAATTACATTTTAAATATTATTGTTTTTTACTGCATTTGAATATAATATAAATTTTGATATCTATATATATTATATTTTGATATCTATATATAATTTGGTATATAATGCTTCTTTTTAAACAAGACAGATAAAATCTTATGAAAACACTGATATTTTAGTATTCAAAAGAATAAAATAATAATTACATTTACACAGTTTATCACAAAATGTACAGTCGCTGATGCCTGAGGAAGCAAAACACAATTTTAAAGATTAATTTTTATGTGTGTAAATAAAGTTGTTATATCTGTTGTCAAATAGCTTCATCAGGGTAGTAATGCCATTTTTAGGATTCTTATAAAAGATTAAAGATCATCATCTTGCATTTTCAGTAAGGGCCATGTCATGTGAGCTATTAAAGTTAAAACACAAAAGCGCACAGCATGGCACAGGACACGGATCTCTCTCTTATGAGACATGAAACAGAAAACACACTCTCTGCTGAGGGATGGAAACTTCCCAAAACACACAAACACACACACACACTTCATTTCAGCCGCCCACACAAACACACACTTCCTTCATACAGCAAAGAAACGAAAAGCATCTAATGAGCAAACTCTCCTGCATGCACTGAGCGTTTCTGACATGAACGTGACAACAAGAGACGAGTCTTATTAGATCAGTAATTGAATCCACACGCCGGCAGACAATTATAGGCTGAAGAAATGAGTTGGTTATTTATGTCAAGCAATTAAAGAGTTCATTCCGCTCGCGTCTCCAGTGAGCTTCTCGCTCTGCCGTTCAGTTGTTCAGTCTGCCGTCATAATCGCTCTCTTTCACTCTGACTCTCCTCTGTTCGTCTGCTGATGTTCCTTCTTGGGTTTCACATTCGCAGGCCACGGAATAATGTCAGTGTTTCTGTGCTAAAGCAGTCGATTTCTCTCTCAGACCAGGGCTTTTATTGATAAATAAAACTAAAAACATTTACTTGAAATATATTATAATAATATTAAT
>NW_015542582.1:614525-628815 GCF_001515605.1 Sinocyclocheilus anshuiensis
AATCTTATTTAATTTCACTAAATTGCCAAGGCAACTTGAAGTTCCTAAAACAACTAAAAACAGTAGAAAAATGTTTATTACTTGAAATAAATAAAAAATTACATTAAATATAAAAAGTAAACTTATTTTATTTCAGATAGTTGCCAAGACAACATTTCTCATGTTTGTTTAGTTTATCTTGAAGTACTAAAAGAACTAAAACTAAAACCGTAGAAAATATTTTCATTACTTGAAATAAAATAAACATTAACTGAGATAAACAATTTATTTTTATTTCAGATAGTTACCAAGGTAACATTTCTCATGTTTATTTAGTTTAAATTAAAATACTAAAATACCTAAAACTAAATACACGAAAAAACGAATAAAAATTACAAAAACACACAATAAATTTACGAAAAATATAAAAATAAAAACCAATTCAAAATATCAGTAAAAACGATTACAACTATATTATCAATAAAAATAATAAATAAAATAAACATTAACTAAAATAAAATAAAATATAAAAAGTTTAAACTTATTTTATTTCAGCTAGGTGCCAAAGCAACATTACAAATAATGCAACTAAAACTATAAAAACTATATAGACATTTAAAAAAAAAAATAGAAAACACACAACAAAATTACTAAATCTTTCAAATTAAAATAAAAACAGGAAACTTTAAAAATAAATATAATTCTAAATAGTAACAAAAACTACAATAGTATATCAATGATATTAAAACAACAGGTGAAAGGAAGGAGCTTGTGGTGTTTGGGTCCAAGACATGTTTTGTAGGCTGACTGGGAACAACACAAGCGTAACAAGTGGGGGAGAAAATCCCAAAAAAGTACAAAAATGATCAGTAAAATTCTTTGGGAAGTCGTTATACCTTGTATGAGTGAAGTTAGTTGTTTTAGTCCAATGTGATTACATTAACTAGCATTAATGACAGGAACACAACATGAGGGTTAATGTAACAGTTTACATAGAAATGTAATGGCTATGCAAATATTCACTTAGTTGCAATTTATTGTAAAATGGTTATGTAAATACTAGGGATGTAACGATTCACTCAACTCATGATTCGATTTGATTCACGATTTTTTTTTTTTACAAAATGAGATTTAATACGAATTATAAATTAAATGTGTCCTTTTATTATTGCTTGGACAAAATGCTGCACATTTCTTTGTGAAATTGAAATATAACACTATAATAATATACTAATATAGCACTTGCATATTACTGCTCTTTTGTTGGTTTTGATTGCTTCTATTGTCCTCATTTGTAAATCGCTTTGGATAAAAGTTCCCCTCAGACATACATTCATATAAACGACCCCTAATTGAATCACGATTTGTTTACCATCTCAACTGATTTGAATCGTCACATATTTGAATCGATTTTCAACCGGCTCGCGGTTAATCGTTACATCCCTATTAAATACTGTCCAACAGTTTAACTTAAAAAATGTACAATTACTGTAAAAATAATTTTATGCTCAAATTACACAAACTCGCTCTGCTCATTTTTAAATGAGATCCACTGCGTGCAAAAAAAGGTTGTAATTATAAATCGTACAATAAAATAGCACAATCTCAACTTATTAATGACATCTGCTGTCAAATATTTGAATATAGAGATTTTTATCTATTTTTTTTTACTGCATATTTAATATAAATACACTGACTTAGGGGAAAAAATACTTATATAATTGTTAGTAAATTTGACAAATAATTACAAAGAAATGGCAAGTAATGCATTCAATTAAATATCCTAAAATAATATTTTCTTGTAAAACATACTCCAGTAATCTTTACTTTAAAAACCCATTTTTTACAGTGCAAGAATAAACTTCTCCTGTTATGGTCAGTTTTTGTGTGGAGTTGATCGTCTGAGATCAAAGGATCCTTAATTAAAACAACAGCTGTACAGCAGCTCTAATGATGTGTGCGGGGTCAGAGGTCATCGCTAATTGATTCTCCTGCGAACGAGTCGTTTCCCCACAGACTCTTGACCCAGTGATGACTGCGAACCATTTCTGAATCACACTTCATCTGCTCATATTTCAGCTATAATTACACACGTGTGTGAATAAAACTGTAACACTAGTGAAACTGGGAATAAATACAATCAGAACTTCCTTAAAATTCATAAAAGAATCATTCGGTTCATTCACCAAAATTATAAACTAAATATGCATGAATCTCATTAAATGCAATTTTCACCTCAAATTCAAAAGAAAAAAAAATGTAAATTATTTTTATTTTACAAATATAAGTAAACATCATGGTAGTACTTGTTGTACTCAGTTTAATTTATGTTGCATAATTTATGTTGCATTGTAGCATTTTTGCAAAAAATCCTAATAGTCCTTAAAACAGGCTTCATTTATCATGTTTTTCCCCCTTTTGATTAAGAGTGATTCTTAGCTTTAAGACATTTGATAACTTGCTTTTATACTTAAGCTTGAAAGAATCTGTACGCAGCGCTAAAAAAACACATTATTCAATGCAAATCATTAGGCAAATGACTCAAATATTCCACACAACACACACACACTCACACTCACACTCACACTCACACTCACACTCACACTCACACTCACACTCACGAATCGGCTCAAACTGATTGACAGGTGGGCGGGGCTTAGTGTCGTGATTGGGTGTGGTGGGCGGAGTTTGTCTGTGTTTCTCTGGCTTTTCATCATTCATAACAGCAAACACGTGCTCAGGACTGCTTTTATTTGCATGTTTGATTTCAAGCGGTTTGCATCATACCCTGCCTGCTCTCTCTCTGTTCTCCATCACAGACCCGCTCCAGACTAAACACAACAACCTCCACCCGATCAGCAGAACATTTACATCACAAACACACACCTGCACACATTCATTTATCATGCAGACCAGCTCACAGCTTCTACATTCATTTAAAAAACGACAAAGATTCTGAAAGTTCCGTACAATGTTTGAAGGAGATTCTATATTCATTTATATTAAAAAAAAATCCCCACCAAAGTATTACAGTTATCAAACATGTAAACAAATATGTGATCCCTTATAGTTGCTATGGATTTTTTATTTATTTTTATATATATAACAAGAATTAAGACATTTATAATAAACATATCTAAAAAAAAACATTGTCAATAAATATTATTAATCATTATATAAACAAATGATATACATAAATACACATGAAATGCATTATAATTACAAATATATATATATATATAATTGTAATTATTTTTAAATATATTGCATGTATTTATACATATAGTGGTGCATATAATATTTTATTATAATATTATAATTATATAAATATTATAATTTTCTTATTTGTAAGTCGCTTTGGATAAAAGCGTCTGCTAAATGACTAAAAGTAAAGTAAAGTAATATATAGTAATTTAAAGGTGTAATATAAAATACAATTGTAAATAATCCATTGAAAACACTTGAAGAAAGAAAAACTATTATAGACAGCAGCTGTTAAGGCAGAATATCAAAACCACATAAAATGACTAATTAATGTATTTGTATTTTTATCCTTTAGCTCGTATCCTGGTACAGAGATGGTAATAGATACTATGCTAATCTGATTCATAATCTATAAATTATTAATTAGCTACTATATTAATTTTTCAAGGGGTTTTTACATTGAGTTTCTAAATAGTTCAAATAATAGCATGTCGGAAAAACCACGGTATCACCGCGGTACCAAATACATGGTAAAACTGTGGTTCGTGCGTAAACTTTGAAAATGTTATCTTTTTTTTTTTTTTTTACTTTTAAAGGGGTAATAAACGGATAATACTGATATAATAACACAACAAAAAAAAACGCAAAAAATCAAAAATAAAAACACGACAGATAAATAATTCAAGAGTGAATATGAGTGTGTTTACAAACGCCTGAGATTGACAGCTGACATAAAGCAAGCGTCATCAGCGATGACGACACACACCTGATCAGACACATCATCAACAATATGATCAATACCGACCAAAAACACAACATCTGCGCGTTATTTGACCAGCCTCGTCAGGATCCACAGACACTTCAGAAATAACAACACGGATAATCGCCACCAGCACAGAAAGTGCTGAACATCAGGCAAAATAAACGCCGAAATGATCACATCTAGTCTTTAAAAGAGCTCTTCGTTGTCATCTGATATAACGACTGATATCATAACGCGCGGAGGAAAATACAATAAGTGCAGGAATGTCGACCAACCTTCGCGATTTTGTCGAAATGTAGACAGAATTCAGCACTTTTCGCAGCTCTCCGTCGCCATGTTTGGGTCAGAACTGCGCATGCGCAGACGCACAGCAGCTCATACGCACACGTTTGTTATCCTGCATTGTGAAAATCTATTACTGAATTTATTAAAATTAATGGAGTCGTAAGCATCGTTTACATTAAGCTTATTATAATTATTTAATTAATAATTAATTGAGTATAGCCAGTTATAACGTACGCAATTTGTACATACTAAGACTGTTTAGTCAGTTAATGAAGATGTTTTTATTGTTTTAATACATGCCAGTGAAGTTTTATCGTGTTCACTTGTTTACGTGACTAGTCTGCTAACAAAATATGTTCTAAGACCGTTTTGCTATTGTTCCCATTTGAAAGCGTTATTTCTTAATGTTTTCTGAACCCTTATTTATTTTCCTTCTTTCTTTCTTTTGTATTTTGCCAATTTGAAGGGAACATTCCATTTTAGAATGTTGTAAACATTAAAAGAACGTAACTTTTAAACGTTACCTGGACGTTCTGAAACAAATAATAACGCTTGAAAAATTCTAGTTAAACATCTCTAGGCTACTAAAACATTTCAGGAATAAAACGTTGCAGAAATTATATATAAATAGCGTTTTTGTCCTGACGTTTTGAAAACGTTATTGAAGACCAGGTGACTCTGAACGAACGTTTTATTAATGTTACGCTTGTTCATAATTTTGAGAGAACCTTCAGAACGTTAGCTGAATTTCTGAGAACGTTTCTTGTTGGAATTTTAATTTATTTTATTTTATTTATTTATTTAGTCATTTAGCAGACGCTTTTATCCAAAGCGACTTACAAATGAGGACAATAAAAGCAGTCAAAACTAACAAAAGAGCAACAATATATAACTGCAAATGACAAGTCTCAGTTAGCCTAACGCAGTACACGTAGCAAGGTATTTATACATATACACACACACACACACACACACAAAGAAAAACAAGTAGATTGAAACAAAAAAATAGAAAGCTAGTGTTAGTTTTTTTATTTTACACTTTGGGGCACAGAAATCACAAAAATATTCTAATTTAGGCTACTTCTGATATAACACAGTTTTAAACTTAGTGTTTAAAAAAATAGCAAATCATTTGTGTGTGTGTGTGTGTATGTGTGTGTGTGTGTGTGTGTGTGTGTGTGTGTGTGTTTGGGTGTGTGTGTGTGAGTGTGTGTGTGTGTGTGTGAAATACATAATACGTCTTTGTAATAAAGTGTATGTAAAATTTTGAGTGATAAACTGTGTAAAACAATCAACATAACTCCTAAAGCCAATTTTGGTAATATCTACTCGTTGTGAACATTAGAGAATGTCAACATTGATTTCTTCCAAACGGAGACTACATTATTAATGCAATTTTTTTTTTTTTGTCAACCATGCATTTTATAATGATTTCATGTGTGTTTTCTCTCTGTTGTTCTGGTTCTTCTTTTCCTCAGCATTGCCTGTGTTTGGGCCCTCTGTTGTGCGGTTGTTCCTGGCGTGTAGGTGGCTGACATCAGGCTGTCTGGCGATGAGTTTTTATAGTTGTGGTGTGGGTGTATCTCTTTGACATTAGAAGATGAGGTAGACTAATACATGAACTACATCTCAGGGCTTCATCGGATGGATGTGATGTAACACAGCGTGAAAACTTAGAAACAATAATCTACTTGTTGACTTTAAGAGACATTTGGGCTGTGAAGGTCAAGATGCTGATTTCCATCATTCAAAAGCAAATAATCATCTTGACCTTCACATTGATTTAAATTCATCTAATCCATAATACAAGTCCTTTTTTTCCAAAACCAGGTGCAGATTGGATTTAAAATAGCATCATATTCAAGGGACTGAAATGAAAGCAGAATAAAACTCTTAAAATCTAACTAAAATTAGGGATTTTATTTTATTTCTCTGTGTACACATCTGTCACTAACAAAAAAGGTATTGTTTTTGCAAAAAGTATATTTTTTCATAAAGTATTTTATCTATCCATATTTCCATCTCTCCATCGTCTGACATCTTAATACTCGCGGTTCTTCATTAGTCCACTAGGTGGTGTGAGCGACAGGTGAATATATTGAATACATTAACTAATATATTCAGAGTTTTGTCAGTGTCATACAAGTTAATTTTTAAATATATATATACAATATATTAATTTAACATTGATTATAACCAGAAATGTTTCTTGAGCAACAAATCAGCATATTAGAATGATTTCTGAAAGAAGTAATGATGTTGAAAATTCAGCGTTGCATCACAGGAGTAAATACAATTTTAACATATATTCACATAAAAAACATTTATTTTAAATTGTAAAAATATTTCACAATATTTCTATTTTTACTGTATTTTTGATCAAATAAATGCAGCCTTGGTGAGACTTTTTTTTTTTCATTTTAAAATATTAAAAATGAAATAATTATTCTGAACCAAACTTTACCATCACACAAATGAATTATATTTCAAAATATATTTGCATAGAAAACAGTTATTTTAAATTGTAATAATATTTCACAGTATTACGGTTTTTACTCTATTTTTGTTAAAATAAATGCAGCCTTGGTGAGACACTTTTTCCAAAAATATAAAAAAAATATATTTAAATAAATTAATTATTCCAAACCAAACTTTGCCACCACACAAATGAATTATATTTTAAAATATATTAAAATATAAAACAATTATTTTAAACTGTAGGCTAATAATATTTCATGATGTTACAGCTTTTACTGTGTTTTTGATCAAATAAATGCAGCGCTGATGAGACTTATAATATTACAAATATATGAATTGCAATCATATTTCATGGTATTACTTGTCATTGATGTAATTTTTAAATATATTTATACATATATTTCAATTTACAAATTCACTGAAATGTGAAAAGAAAATACTAAATAAAATCATTATTTCGCACTACATATATTATATTATATTATGTTAGGCTACTAGATAAAGGTGTGTATGTATTGTGATAATAGACTCTAGAGATAAAAAACTCTAAGAATAAGTTAAGTTTTATTCATTTTTATTTTATTCATTTTATTATCAAGTTCTTTTCGATCATTTAGATCTGTGGTTCCCAACCCTGGTCCTTGAGGCACCCCAACACTGCACGTTTTGCATGTCTCCTTAATCAAACACACCTGATTCAGGTCATCAGCTCATTAGTAGAGACTCCAAGACCTGAAATTGGTGCATAGAAAGGAGACATGCAAAATGTGCAGTGTTGGGGTGCCTCAAGGACCAGGGTTGGGAACCACTGATTTAGATCATTGAGAATAGTTGAGGGTGTACTGTAGAAGAATTTATCCGAACGCATTTCTTTGATTAGCCAACATGAGATAAATAAGTTAATTAATAAATAATATATATATTTTTTTAACGGTCAATATTTGTAAATACATTTATACATATATTTCAATTTACAAATTCACTGAAATGTGAAAAGTAAATACTAAATAAATCATTATTTCGCACTACATATATTGTTATATATTGTTTTTTAATAAAAATGCATCATATTACAGTGTTTCTCTTATATGATGTTACTGTGTGTCACGCCCATATTGAGCTACCGGTCTTCCGATTGGTTTAGATCCCTGAAGGGGCGTGTCTGCTACAACGTCAATCACTGGAATCGGCTTCAATGACGCCAGTCTGAAAACTGTTGCTGTTGTCGCGGTGCGTTGAGACGCACATCGGCGCGTTTGTTTGGGGATGTGCGTGATTTACCCGCGTCCTGACCACCGGAACGCGTGAGTACTCGGCTCATTTTCTGACGCGTGCGTGATTTGAGCGCAGCGCTCTGACATGCTGTTATACTGCGGTGTTGTGGTATTTGTGTGTTGTTATAATTACAGTGTGTCAGGGCTGCTGTGCTGGAAGTGCGCTTTAGCTCCGTGTTTCTATGTGCGTGTGACTCCCACGCAGCGCGGATCCGCTTCACTGCGACGCCAAAGCACAGAAACGCACGCAGACACCGAGATGCGTTCATGTGCGTGACGGAGTCTGTCAGGCATCGCTGCTTTAGTCATATATGACCAGATAGAAGCATCAGCTCAGTCTACTGAGTACTCTAAATCTGCTGTCGTGTTACATACACTGATCGGGGATTGTTGCAGGGTGTTTCTGCAATTAATGGTGCTTAAAACACTCTCACAGTTTAATTGTATTTGTTTACTAACAATGTCCAGTGAACATAAGTGACCCTGGAGCACAAAAGCAGTCTTAAGTCGCTGGGGTATATTTGTAGCAATAGCCAACAATACATTGTATGGGTCAAAATGATCCATTTTTCTTTTATGCCAAAAATCATTAGGATAATAAGTAAACATAATGTTCGATGAAGATATTTTGTAAATTTCCTACCGTAAATATATCAAAACTTAATTTTTGATTAGTAATATGTATTGCCAAGATCTTAATTTGAACAACTTTAAAGATGATTTTCTCAATATTTAGATTTTTTTGGCACCCTCAGATTCCAGATTTTCAATAGTTGTATCTAACCAAATATTGTCCTATCCTAACAAACCATACATCAATGGAAAGCTAATTTATTATTTAAAAAAATGACCTTTATGACTGGTTTTGTGGTCCAGGGTCACATATATGAATCACATGGCAATTCTGCCATTTCCAGCACATCTCAAATCATGTATTATGTAACATCGTGAGATGGAAATTACATAAAAAAAAAATTTTGGAATTGTATCATGGCATCCTAATGTTATGGATACAATTTTATGTAGGCAAAATGCGCCTAATTAAATAATGTTTTCATACATTAGCATAATTTGACAGAATTACAGCTTGTTTGGAAATTTCAAGTTTTGGATGAGGATAAATTCAAATCTAGGCCTATAACAGGCATGTGACGGAAAGAAATTTACAAGACAGTTTTGTTGTGATTGTCATGTTACAAAAAGAAAAAAAAAAACATAATTTAGGAACATAAAAGTGCTAAACAAAAATCAGCCTTTAATGTCTGTTGCTCAAATTTGCTATAGACCTTATAAACGTCATTTTCTGTTTTCCGGTTTGTATTTCCACAGCGTTAAGGTAAAGTCATACAAATGTATTAATCATTTTAAATTCTACAACATTATATTACAATGCACATGATAACTGTAGTTACGTCTACAATATAAATCCACTTCACCAGCTAATTACTCTTCAACAGTAATGCCATAGAAATGCAAAAACATAAGTTCAAAGACAAAATTAGTTTCTCTGACACATAAGGCTATAACAGTAACACATTTAAAGCTGTTTTGAAATCTATCTAAATGGTGTAAATTTAACTGTAAAAGTTTATTGTAATTTTAACTTGAAAAGACTGTAAAGATGCTGTGGTAAAAATTCGTTAACGTTACTTTACTTACTTAATTTACTTTATATGCTGTGAAACTATAGCCAGATATTTCATGTAGTTTTACAGCGAAATACTGTTAAATGTACAGTTTTTGGAAATGGAAAAAAAAAAAAAGTACATCGACATTCCCAGAATTCCCTGTGTGACACATTTGGTGCTTTTTCGTTTAAATAATTTTGTTTCTTCATAGTTATGTTTCTTCTTGCGTTTTTAAGTTTGTTTCTTTTTTGTTTTTACTTAGTTGTTACAAAACAAGTTTTTAGTACTTTGGTATATTAACGTTATATCAGTTAATGAGATGTGTATATATATATTTATTTATTTATAAAACTGTAAATTTAAGTTAAAATCGTAAAATTTAAAATATAGCTACTGTATTTTTAAGGTAAGATTCTGGTAACCACAGCTGCCTTTTTTACAGTAAAATTGCATTATTTATTTATTTTTATTTATTTATTACATTGTAATATTAGGTGGCCAGACTGGTGTTTTTTACTTTTAACTTGTAGATGAAAAGCATCTCTCAAACAGTAAAGCTTGACGCTAGGAACACAAAGATCTCGGGTTACATTGTCAGGGAAGCCACGAACCTGACAAAATGAAAATGAAAGTTTTACAGCATTTTTTTTTCTCATGCATGATAGGGATTTTAATAAACGCAGCTTCTATGGGTGAACTGAACACCATAACATTGCTATTAAATGACTCTCATTCCTCTGATTCTGACAAGTGAACGGGTGTTTTGCATCTGATAAGTTGTCTGAGGTTGGAATCAGATATTTTGAGCCTGCATCCCTCATGTTTTACATGTCCGTTCAGCTTTTGAGGTCATGATGACCTTGTATGCGCTCAGTCTGGGCTCTGCTTGCGTTGAAGTGGACGGAAGTCATTGATTCTCTTCAGCTCTTAGAGAAGAATCCTCTGTTATTGTCTCTTAAAGGTGCATTACGCTGCAGGGTTTTACTTCAAAACAACCTCTTATTTGAATGAAGTTAAAGGTGAAGTGTGTCAGTTTATTTGGATGTTAAAATACTTTCTTGTATGCTAGCTTAAAGGAATTGTTCACCCAAAAATAAAGTTTGCTGAAAATGTTCTCACCCTCAGGCAATCCAAGATGTAGATGAGTTTGTCTCTTCATCAGATTTGGAGAAATGTAGCTCACCAATGGATGCTCTGCAGTGAATGGGTGCCGTCAGAATGAGAGTCCAAACAGCTGATAAAAACATCACAATCCACAAGTAATCCACACCACTCCAGTCCATCAGTTAATGCTTTGTAAAGCCAAAATCAGAGTGTTTGCATGAAACAAATCCATCATTACGACATTTTTAACTTCAAACCGTTGATTACGGCTAAAGCATGAGTCCATAATCCATAATGTTGCTTCCTCCAGTGAAAAAGTGATCTGGTCTGAATCAGGAGAGAAATCAAGCCAAAACAGCTCTAAACAAATATGTGGATGGATTTTGATGTTAGAGACAACAGGAGATGGACTTTTTTCAGTGGACTTTTATTACGGATTATGAACTCGTATTTTGCCTAGAAGCAATGGTTTGAAGCTAAAAACATCTTAATGATGGATTTGTTTCATACAAACACGCATCTTTTGTCTTCTCCAGATGTTAACTGATGCACTGGAGTGGTGTGGATTACTTGTGGATTATTGCGATGTTTTTATCAGCTGTTTGGACTCTCATTCTGACGGCACCCATTCACTGCAGAGCATCCATTGCTGAGACACTGATGCAATGCTACATTTCTCCAAATCTGATGAAGGGACAAGCTCATCTACATCTTGGATGGCCTGATTATGGCCTTTATTGACTTGACCAATGGCACGAGTTTGGGGCGGGACTATCTGTTTGGCTAAACAATGGAAGACGTGGGGAACGTGTGGTAAACCTTTTTGAAACTCTTTATTTCAGTTACTGAAATGACACAGTTCAGCCTTAAAATGCAGTATTTTAGTGTAGTTACTAAGTAAAATAAACAGTTCTCAAATCTGATCTGAGAAGACAAACACACTTTCACACAAATAAAGAAATTCAGTGTCAGTTGGACAATGCATCGTCTTTTCAGGAATGACAAAAATCTTTGAAAACAAGCAGAAATGCAAATGATTTCAGAAGGCTGGCCATTGTTTTCTCTTCTGAAGGCGTTTATAGTCGTTTTTCCCCTTGTCCTCCTTCCGTGTCCTCATTCTGTGCGTCTGACTCTGGGGACCGAACCCAGAAACACACGGTGAGTTTAGACACGTGTCAGCAGGTGCCGTCCAGTGTGCTCTAAATCCAGAAGATTCGTTCCTTTCTAGCATTTGACTCTCTTCGTAAGCAGTAACAGGTGGCTCGGTGTCCAAACGTCACACTCAAATCACCTTTTAACCCCGTTTTTGATGTCCGCTCATAAACCTCATCCCATTCTTATCCAAATCTGTGGCAGATTCATGGCCAAAAGCATTTGTGCTGCAAAAACCTGCGAAGCGGCCTTATTTTCTTTAGCCGGAGAGTTTGCTGGTCTGCTCTTTCTGACATTTATAGGCTGACGGCTGTATTTTTAGCTATTTTCATAGAGGTTTGATTGAATAGAGCTCATACGCAGTAAAAATCAGGCTGCTTTGGCATTTTATTGTTCATTTGTTTGAGACGGGATGACCTGCGTCGAGCTCTCAGCCGTGGCATTGACTCTCTCAGAGAGCTTCATCAAGGGTCATGAAGACACAAATCCATTTCTTGAACGAACTTTGGCTTTAAAAAAAATCAGTCCTTGAGAACTTATTGAATAAACTTTATTAAATGGATAATATTCATATTAAAGCCTGACCGATATATCGTTTAGCCGATATTATCGGCCGATATGAGCCTGTTGCCGATATATCGTATCGGCGAATATGCCACCGATATGAAATTTTTTTTTTACAGAACATATAACGCAGATTAAATGCTTCTGAATGGTGTAATTACTTAAGTTGTCCAGCAGAGCTCGCTCCATTGTTTGCTACTGGCGACCCAGGTCAGTGTAGTGTAGGATGAATGGATGGTTCAATTTTAACAGCAGATTCAGTGACGTTAGAGACTAGAGTTGATCTGCGCATCACGGAACGCGTCTGCGGCGCATTAAAGCCTGTGTTACGGCCACCGGAGCTGATCGCGGCCATTCAGTCAATACTGGTGTTTATACCGGCTGTGCCGCGGCCCAGAACTCATGCTTATCACATTGGTCACATCATGTCGCGCCGCTCGCGTCCGGTGTAGAATAGAACCCATTATAATCAGTGATGTTGACGTTGTCACAGAGTTGGAGAGACTCAATGCTATGTATATAAACAGCAATGTCCCCGTCTTTTACTCTCACAATGAGCTTATCATATTCATTTGCTACATTAGTAGGGCCCTATGATTTCCACGATGCAGAAAACATATGTAGGCTATATACTGTATTCTATATACAGTACCAGTCAAAAGTTTGGACACACGAATGGGAAGTGTGTCCAAACTTTTGACTATACTGTACTATAATATAGCCTACACATAAAGAATATCGGCCGATATATCGGTATCAGTCTTTTTTTTACTCCCTAATATCGGTATCGGCATCGGCCCCCAAAAAACCCATATCGGTCGGGCTCTAATTCATATTAGATGAAAAGCTTAACTTAATGTTTCTTTGGCAAAAAACAGAAATAATCTGAAGCAATAGAACTAAAAATCAAAAGTTGAGAAAACTTAAAAGTTTAAGGCAACCAGCTTCAGCAGATTTTTGAGTTTTCCCAACTTTTTGTTGTATAAGCGGAAAACAACAAGTTGGGAAAACTCAAAAATCTGCTGAAGCTGGTTGCCTTAAACTTTTAAGTTTTCTCAACTTTTGATTTTTTTGCAGTGTACTTGAAATAAATAAAACCTAAATCTGAAGTAAAACTAATAAAAATGTTAAACCTAAAATGCTACATTTTCAATTGCCAAATTCCACAAACAGGTTTAAATATGCAATCTTTGATCATATTCTGAATTAGAAAATCATAATTAGGGTTGGGTACCGAAACCCGGTACCAATATGGCACGGTACCTATGTAACCGGTATGTACTAGAACCGAATCCGAACGCAGATTTCGGTGCCTCATTTCGGTGCCATGCCTGAGCGATCGATTGAAATATTTGTCCTCTGGTTCTCCGAAACGGACGTAAGAATCATCATCACCGGCACCACACGTGAAAAACAATTTCCCGACTGAGAAAATGCACGTGAACTCAAGTCGGAAAGCTCTAATAATACAAATCCAACACATCTTTGTAGTAAAAAGAGTGTCCATGTTGTTTTCACATTCAGACTTAAAAGCACAACTCGGGAAGTGAGAGCATCCGAGGAGCGCATGAATGCAATAATTACACTTGCTCTGATGGCAGCAGGGTAGCCTTCCATTAACTAAGCTAAACATGCTTAAATTAAAATGCCTAAAGCTAAACCTCCCTTGTATTCACATTTCTAAACCTGTTGTCCAACAAAAGAGAAAATTATAACCTTTTTACTCCACAACACCAGTCAAATGCTTCCTTTTGTGATCTGATGAGGCTTCTTGTCACAGAATGAGGCAGAAAATATGTTCCATATGCTACTTTAAAAAGAATACATCGATTAGCAATAGATTATAAATTAGGGTGACC
>NW_015542582.1:628849-644200 GCF_001515605.1 Sinocyclocheilus anshuiensis
CGATTTTCGTGTCCACTCCTTTAAACATTCTAATATTGCATATAATTTTGGCGCATCAGGGAGCCGCTCTCAGTATGCGGAGTATTTAAATCTCTTTTGAATGAGCGTTCACGCTGTTCACTTTCACTTTCGATTTCGCAATCACACGCAATCTGTGTAAAGGGAGCACATCTTACAAGATCAGATATCTGTCAATGAGTTCAGGGTCTGTTGAGCAGCAAATACTCAAGCATGATCTTGTTAGTCATCTCTCCTTATTCTCGACCTGTGATCAGTCAAAGCTGACTCCGGTAGTTCTTGCTGGATGCAGGGTTGCCAAGTCCGCGTTTTTTCCACAGAATTGGGCTACTTTTAAACTGTTGCCATGGTTTGATTTTCCCAAGTGGGTTAAAGGTTTGAAATATTGCATAAATTACATTTGACTGACTCTATTCTTTCCACTTATTTTCTTTTTATTTATTATAAATAATCACCTTCGAACACTAGCATTATCTGTTCTTTTTCTGTTCTTTTGACTTTTTATTTTTATTTAAAAATGACCCTCTAACACTGGCATTCCCTATTCTTTTTCTATTCTTTCTACTTGTTTTCTTTTTATTTATTATAAAAACAAAATAAGCAAACAAACAAAAAAAACCTTGCTACGTATACTGTTAGGTGAAGCCCTGCCCCCTACTCTCCTTTTTTTGGAAAACTAAAATATGGTCACCCTATTATAAATGTACTTAATTATTATGAAAATACCAGAGATGGCTTAAATAACACAGATAAACTACATTGTCGCAGTCGAGTGTTTATTGTCTTTGTTTTATCATTCAAAACGTTTATATGTTCGGTTTACTCAGCTGACTGGATATGGGAATTTTCTGTGCGAGGGCGCCCTCTGGCGTCCAGTATGAATGAAACGCATCATGTGTTTATAGTGCTGATGGCCAATCCATCATTTTTTGGGGGAATTTTAATTAATTAATTAATTTTTTAATAAGTATCGGTTCAGGCACCGTTTAGGCACCGGAACCATTTTAAAAGTATCGATTTGGCACCGGTATCGAAAAAAACCCAAACGATACCCAACCCTAATCATAATGCAGCTAAATATAAATAATGAGAAATTATTTGAATTCCTGAGTCCATTATAGTATGATACTTTCATTCGTTTGTCACTTGACAGACGCAAAATGAACAAATCGTTCGTTTGACTGCATCAAGGATACACAATATTTTAGTGATATGTGATTTTTATTTTTAGATATTTTTTATACACATCTGTTTATCGGTATTTGGCAGATATTTGATATTTCTGGCAATACAGTCAGGTCTGGAAGAATTCGGACACTGACTGAGTTTTTGTGCTTTTGCCTTTATATATCACTACAATGGATTTGAAATAAAACAATCAAGATGTGATTGTAGTGCAGACTTTAAGCTTTAATTCAAGGGGTTGAACAAAAATATAACATAAAATGCTTAGGAATTTTTATATACAGTCCCCCCCATTTTCAGGGGCTCAAATGTAATTGGGCAAATAAACGTAATCATAAATAAAATGTTCATTTTTTATATTTTGCTGAGAATCCTTTGCAGGCAATGACTGCCTTAAGTCTGGAGCTCATGGACATCAGCAGAGACTTTATGCTGCTTTGCCAGGCCTTTGCTGCAGCTGACTTCAGTTGTTGTTTGTTTGTGGGTTTTTCTGCCTTTAGTTTTGTCTTCAGCGAGTGAAATGCAGCTCAATCGGGTTGAGATCAGGAGATCGACTTGGCCATTGCAGAACATTCCACTTTTTTAACTTCAAAAACTCCTGGGTTGCTTTTGCTGTATGTTTTGGGTCACCGTCCATTTGTACTATGAAGCGCCATCCAATCAGCTTTGCTGCATTTGACTGAATCTGGGCAGAGAGTATATCCCTGTACACTTCAGAATTCATCCGGCTGCTTCTGTCTTCTGTCACGTCATCACTAAACACCAGTAGGGTTGGGAATCGAAAATCAATTCTGATTCCAGAATCGGATTCTTAAGGTCAGGAACCGGATACTTGTTGTCAAGTTAAAATTTCGATTCCGCCTATCGATTTCTGTGAGGACCAGACCTAGCGATCTGCCAGGACCTTGCTTGCTAATCTAAGCGCTCCAAAGTTTGGCTACATTTGCGATCAGAAAACAAAAAAGCTAAGTATGATATCTGTTATAGCTAAACATGTTGCAAGAGAGGTGTCACCACCAACATGACAAAGCACTTTAATTTAATAGATCATTAAAGATTGCGAGCACGATTCAAACACCAACGGGATTCTATTCCTAAATCACAATGATTCGTCTGTTTCATTCCTCCACCTTTGACGTGTGCGATCAATGTTGTGATCACGTGGTTCGTCCGTACAGCGTACGATCACATCAGTGTGATTTGAACATTTAAATCTGCGTTCGCGCTGCCGCTGACCTAAAGAGAGCAGCTGTCATCTGTCATGAATGAAACCGCTTCACAGTCTTTCCAGCCACACAGTATCATTATTTCTGTGTTGCAAACATTCAAATCACAGAAGTACTGGGATAAAAGTTTATAGTTCAGATATAAACTGTGTACGATGGGTAGCGATTAAAATAGAGTAAATCACCTTTTGAAAGTAATTTGATGCTTCAAATGAAGATTCGTCGATTACATTGTTACGCCAGTAGGTGGCGAAAAGGGGCTGTTAAAATGTATTTGTCTTTGAATCATACAAGAGATTCGTTCAAGAACGCTGATTCATCCAGTAATGAAACAAGTACATCTTGAGTGAGTCATTGAATCATTTATTCATAAATTACATGTGATTTTGTTTAGTTGTCTAATGTTTTTTCTTCAGAATCATGAGAGAACCACAACTTCCATTGGGGGGGAAAAAAGAAAAAAACAACCTTAATTTATCCAGAATCATGCCGTTCTATTTTGATCACAAACAGCTCTTAAAGAGTCCAGTTTTTATGTAGCCTGTTGATTTTTGTTCATGGTATTCAGCTCCAATAAATGGTTTGCAAAAAAGAGACACAGGATAAATGTTTGATATCATTATTTAATCACATTGGAATCGAAACTGGGAATCGAAAAGAATCGGAATCGATCAGCAGAATCGGAATCAGAATCGGAACTGATAAAATAAACACCAGTAACCCAATGCCACTGGAAGCCATGCACGCTCATGCTAACAATTGTTTCACTTGTATGGAGAGATTCTTTGACCGCATGATGTGGGTTCAGAGCAGCAGCTTCCAAATGCAACTGGCACACTTAGAATCAACTCCAGACCTTTTACCTGCTTAATTGATGTAGAAATAACGAAGGCTTTTTAAAATTAAATTAAATTAAATTAATTTTATTTTATTTTATTTTTAATCCGCGTGGACAGATATTTCAGTTTGTTGGCTGAAAGTATGTATTTATTTGTGTATTTGTGTAATTATTTAATTAATACATTTTATTTATTTAATTGGTGTTGGCAGATATTTCCTATTTTGGGCAACAATTATTTATTTGTTTATTTATTTTTTTAAATCCGTATGGGCAGATATTTTAAAATGTGGGAAATTTGGGCGATATTTATTTATTTATTTAATTGGTATTGCCAAATATTTTATATTTTGGGCAATATTAATTTAATTATTTATTTTTTTATAATCGACATTGGCAAATATTTGATATTTCAGGCTTATTACAAATTAAAAAATCATTATAATCCAGCTAAATATAAATAAAAATGAATATTTCACCTCTTTCTAGTCCCATCTAGTCCGATTCTTTCATTCATTTGTCCCTTGACGGACACAAAATAAAGGAATGGCTGATGAACGGCCCATCTCTATTCTGATCTTCATGTCATCGGTGTGTGAGTGTGATCTGGTTACACCGATGTGACGTGTCTGTCAGAGTCCCAGGCCTCGCGTTCATTGCTGGTTTGTTGGCGTTTTGGTCTGAAGTGATGACACGCAGTAATTCTATGCCAGCGGAAACACACGCTCGCATGCAGACAAACATAAAGACATCCATCTGTTTGTGAGGAGTGCAGCGCTGACACCCAGAAAAACACCACATGGACCGTCTGATTGAAATGAGACGCTCCAGGAAAATCACTTCATCTTTTTTGTCAATTTTTTTCATCACCAAATCTATTGATTGTGAAAATAATGATTGTGTTCGAACGGGTTGCCAGAATGGTTTATAGTCTTGCATGGTTTGGACAAACAGGTCATCCAGCCCTAAATTAAAACAGACTAACCTCTACCATGCAAAGCCTTTTTGAAGCAAATATGCTGGTTTTGCTAAGAGGCTTCAGTGTTAAACAGATGATGTCATTTATTCATTTATTTAAATATTTTTAATTTGTATTGGCAGATATTTGATATTTCTGGTAGTATTAATTTGTGTTTTTTTTTAATAAATATTGGCAAATATTTGATATTTCAGGTAATATTCATTCATTCATTTTTTTTAAATCATTGGCAGATATTTTATATTTTGGCCAATACTTACTTATTTATTTGTTTGTTTATTTTCTCAGATATGTTTAATCGATATTGGCAAATATTTGATATTTCAGGTAATATTCATTCATTCATTTTTTTTTTAATCATTGGCAGATATTTTATATTTTGGCCAATACTTACTTATTTATTTGTTTGTTTATTTTCTCAGATATTTGGTATTTCTGGCAATATTTCATTAATTCTATATTGGCAGATATTTGATGTTTCCTGCAATATTTATTTATTAATTTATTTTGTAATCATATTTGCAAATGTTTTTGAAAATATGTATTTAATAACTTATTTTTTAATTGATATTCTTAGGCAATTTCTAATTGGTATTGGCAGATACTTGTTATTTATGGCATTATTTATTTATTTATCGGTATTGGCAGATATTTGATATTTTAATCGATATTGGCAAAATTGTAATATTTTGGGTAATATTTATTTATTTATTTATATTGGTTTTGGCAGATATTTCATATTTTGGGGCGATATATTTATTTAATCGGTACTGACAGATATTTCATATTTTGGACAATTTTTTTTCCCTTTTTTTCTTTTTTAATTAATATTGTCAAACATTTGATATTTCTGGCAATATTTATTTATATTTTAATCATTATCCGCAAATATTTGATATTTCTGGCAGTATTTAATTAATTAATTAAATGTTGTATCTGTTGATATTTGATATTTCCAGCAATATTTATTAATTAATTTTTTTTTTTTTAATCAATACTGCCAATTATTTTATATTTTCAGGCAATTTTAAATTGGTATTGCTGGATATTTGATATTTCAATATACCTATCGGCAGAATTTAAAAGGAACATTTATCAATTTTTCATACTGTACAATATAATGTAGTTAAGTTCACTTATTGTATTATTATAGCTTTGAATCCATATATATAGAGCACTAGCATGCTGTCTAGTGAAGATGTGCTGATAATGGCAGGTGTTTGTGCTGTATTTGTCTGGTTTCTGTCTTCTGGACACATCGAGTCTCGCCGGCTCTCCTTCAGCTCAGATGGCATTATTTATTTATTTATCGGTATTGGCAGATATTTGATATTTCAATATACCTATCGGCAGAATTTAAAAGGAACATTTATCAATTTTTCATACTGTACAATATAATGTAGTTAAGTTCACTTATTGTATTATTATAGCTTTGAATCCATATATATAGAGCACTAGCATGCTGTCTAGTGAAGATGTGCTGATAATGGCAGGTGTTTGTGCTGTATTTGTCTGGTTTCTGTCTTCTGGACACATCGAGTCTCGCCGGCTCTCCTTCAGCTCAGCGTGTCTCTTAAAGGCTGCTGAATGTTCTTCTGTGGTGCACTATTTATAGCTGCATCCTAATTATCTGTGACCCACACGCGCTCACACACTGATCTCTGCCGCACACATCAAACACAACACACTGCCGCTGTGTGAGATCGAGATGTTGCTTCAGGATCCAGCGCTTTGTTTCCTTTCGTGAGCGTTTGGTGGAAGCGGTAAACAGCCACCTAAGACCCTAGCAACCACATAGCGACGCACTAGAAAGCATCTGGTCAAGTATGATTTTGAGCAGCAGATGCTGGTTTTCTGGCGCCTCTGTACAGATGTTTGCTAAGAGTTGAAGAGATGTCATTAATACAGTATAACAGACATACACAATATACTCTCTCCATATCGATTACTGGGTGATACGTAATGCTGTTCGTGCATTCACTTATTCATTCATCTAATTATTTTATCTGTATTGGCAGATTTTTCATGTAACCAGCTTTATTTGTTTGTTAGTATTGGCAGATATTTGATTATCTATCTGTCTGTCTGTCTGTCTTGTCAAATTATATCAAATATTTGATATTTCCAGCTTTGTTTGTTTATTGGTGTTGACAGATATTTGATATTTTGGGCAATATATATTTATTTATTGATATTGCCAGATATTGAATATTTCACAGGCAAATTAATTAATTTATTTTACTTGGTATTGGCAGATTGATTGATTGATTTATTGATTGATCTATCATTATTGGCATGTATTTGACATTTCCAGATTTTTATATTTATTTGTTTGTTTGCATTGTCAGATATGATATTTATTTGTCAATCAGTATTTAATATTTTTCTGTAATATTTTATTGATGTGTTTATTTAATAGGTATTGTCAAATATTTGATATTTCCAGCAATATATTTTTTTCTTTATTTAATTACTTTCTAATTGGTTTTGGCAGATATTGTAATATTTGGCCAATATATAAATATATACATATACATACATATATACATACATGCATACATATTTATTTATTTATTGCATTGGCAGATATTTGGTGTTCTGGCAACCACATAGTGATGCACTAGAAACCACTCAGAAACCCTTAGCAACTGCATAGCAACGCCCTGGTATGTAAACATCTGTATCATGTGACTCGTGTGTTTTCTCAGGTGCAGGTGTGTGTGACGGACATCATCATGCTCCAAGGCTCTCGGTGATCCGCTCCCTCCCATGATTCCTCACCAGGCCGCCCCATGCCAACCCGTAACCATGACGACCACTCGCCCCCGTGAGCCCCTCCGTCGCCCGGCGGCCGTTTAACTGGATGAGGAACCCGGCCTCCAGTGATGTGATGCACAGGTTTGAGGTTCTTGGGATTGTGGGGGAAGGTGAGTACTGGCAGACCATACCAGACTGAAAAACTAGGCTAAAATAAAGAAATGAAGTGGAAAATACAGGATAACGGAACACTTAATGCACTAAATGCCCTGTTTTGTCCTGTGTTTTTCCATCATTTGTCACAAATGCTTTTTATGGCCTTGTTTTTTGAAGCACTTGATGGGGTCACATAATGAAAAATTAAATTTTCCTTGATCTTTGGAAATAAACGTTTGATGTATCATGAGAACTTGCTGTAACCTTCAGAACTCAGGGCAAAAAGCACTATCACTGAGACTAAGCTGCAAAAACAATTCATTTTTTGCCTCGTTTTTGTTGTCAGATGACATGACTGTTTTGTTTTTAATGACCTCTTTATGAGAGGTTTATCTGAAATAGAGCACTGAAGATTGAATTTTGAAATGAATTCACACTTATTTTCTCTGAGTCTGTGCGTCAGTGTCGTCAGATCACAGTCTCAGGAGCATGATTTGGGTCATAATTTTATTCTGACAAAGTGTGCAGTTACACTTAATAACATGGCATGGAAGAAAACGCAAAATTGCAAAATTGATCAAAAGTGACATTTATTATGTTACAAAAGATTTCTGATCTTTCTGTTTTCAACATTGGTGATAATTTCTTGAGCAGCAAATCAGCATATTAGTAACACTGAAGACTGGAGAAATGATGCTGAAAATTCAGCTTTGATCACAGGAATAAATTTTATTCTAACAGATATTCACATATAAATCAGCTATTTGAAATTGTAATAATATTTCACAATATTACTGTTATTTCTGTATTTTTAATCAAATGAATGCAGCTTTGGTGAGCAGAAGAATCCAAAAACAATAACAAAAACTTACTGACCCCAAACATTTATACGGTAGTGTATTTCTTCGTCTCTATTCTGCAATATTCAGTCAAGGTCTTTATATTTAACATGAACGTTGCATTTTTAAAGATCTTGTGCATGACTTATGAATGTGTTGTATTGTAGGGACGTGTGTGTTGAGGTGTATGAAGTCGACCTGCAGCTCCTCTCTCTCTCTCTCTCTCTCTCTCTCTCTCTCTCTCTGTGCATTTTGTATGATGTGTGTGTGTGTGTGTGTGTGTGTGTTGAGGAGGGCTGGTGGTGTGATCGTTAGGTAAGATGTGTGCTTTCTCACAATGAGTCTTAAAGGTCCCATATTGTCAAAACTGAAATTTCCTGGCTTTTTTCATGATAACTGAGGTCTAGGTGATATGTAACTACCAAAATAAAACTCCAGAAAGGTGTAAAATATGGGACCTTTAAGGGTGAATATCATGAAAACTGTAAAGTTGAGGTAATATTGAACCCCACAATCTGAAATGACACTTTGCCTAAAGAAAATGAAAGCTATTTGCAACATTTTCTTGCCCTGTGACATTGTTTTTCATGACAGTGATGCACATTAAGATCCTAATGGGGTTAATGCCACTGGAATAACTTCAAAATATAATTCACTCTAAGATGAACTATATTTAGTAGCCCTAACCCTAACTTTTGGGAACATTTGTAAATGATCTGGACTCTGGGGTTGCAAAAACTACGTTGTTCATATTACACTATAATGTCAGGTGTATTATAAAATTAGTTAGCTTCTAATCTCTTTTTATTTATTTTTATTTTAGTTTTTTTAAATATTGTAAACAATATACATTATTTGGAATAACAATATTAATTTTTTTTTTATGTGTAATTTGCATTTTGCGAAGCCATCAATAAATATATTGAGAGATGTGAGCAGCAGGGCAATTTGAAAAATATTTTTATTTTTGAATTTTAAATTGAAAACATGGGGCACAGGGCAGTTTAATAAAAAATAAAAAAACCTAGGTCTAGAGACAAGTTTTTATAAAGTTTACCATCTTTTAACATGCCTTTTTAAAACAACATGTCATGTGCAAGATGCTGCAAAAGATGCGAGATGTGGGTGCAGCATTCAAAGAAATCCATCTAGTGTGTATTTACATAGAAAAACAATGGAAATGCAGTACAGTTGAATGCAAAAACGACCCCTAACTCTACCAATTTTAAATGCAAAACTATTGATATATTGATTCAATAAATAAACTGTAAAGTAAAATTGTAAGTGGGTAGTTATTTGTCCTGAAATTTGGCTTTCTGGAACTCCACCTTAAACAACAATTTGCTAATTATTTTATATAATGCTGTTTATTAGCTCATATTAGTGGGAGTTAGGGCTGTCAAAATGGCTGAAAAACTACATTTGAATTTTGTACTTAAATATTATTAAAATTCGAATTATATTAGTTTATATTGGTTTTAGTTTTGATCAAAACCAAATGTAAACAAGATCTTCTCTGCACTTCTCTTCTCTTTTTCCGCATTAATTTAACACAGCAGCACCGCATTTAGTGGGTTCAACTGGATGGGCTAACAAAAACATAATGCATTAACATGTGTAAATGCATCTAAATGCCACTTCATATGCAACTTCTGCAAAGATGAATTTTATTGATACTGATTTAATTAGTTTAGTAACAGGCTAAATGTATTATTATTATAATGGACTGATTAAATGTAAGAATTTGACTCAAAAGATGATGTACACTTTTAGAAAAAAATGGCTTTATAAAGGTGAGAATGCCCATAAAAGTTAAAAATCAATTTAAACTTATTGGAAAAGATTAATTTTGGTGAGTGAAAAAGTTAATTTCAATCCCTGCTTACAGATATTTGCTGCTTTGCAGTAATGCAATTTTGGGGTTTAAAAATAATGTCACATTGCCAAAAATCAGTCATCATAAAATAGGCAAAAACATGCATTGGTTACTTTTAAGATTTTTCTGCTATTTGGGCTCAGAAAGTGTTCTTTCAGACCAGTAGAAAGAAAACATCCAAAATACACATTGAAGTGTTTATTTTATTGCACTTAATCTATTTGCGGCTGTAGATTTCAGTTACAAAGCATATCTTTAAAAGTTTTCTTCACCACTTCAGTGGCACTTACAAACTTAGCAGTTTTATTCCTATCTGTATTCTGAAGGTTTTTACTGAGGGGTTTGTTCATATTTCATTCAGGTATATTTATATAACATTGTATTCCTAAAAACATGATATATTATTTTTCTATATTATCATTTACTGTTACTTACTTTCTGCCTAATGTCATAGGCATTTTAGTGGAAACATAATATTCTTTCAGACTAGTAGAAAGAAAACATCCAAAATACACTTTTAAGTGTTTATTTTATTGCACTTTATCCATTTGCGGCTGTAGATTTCAATGAAAATACATATCTTTAAAAGTTTTTTCTCCACTTCAGCAGCACTTACAAACACCAAACTTAGCAGTTTCATTCCTCTCTATATTCTGAAGGTTTTTACTGAGGGGTTTGTTCATATATCATTCACACTGATTGGTATAACATTTTATTCATAACGACATGGTGAAAATGTATTTTTTTCTGTCTGTTGACAGTATATTCAGATTTATGGAGTGATAAAAAGAGAAATCCAAAATCCCTTCAGTA
Organism: Sinocyclocheilus anshuiensis; assembly: GCF_001515605.1. Classification (NCBI taxonomy): domain Eukaryota; kingdom Metazoa; phylum Chordata; class Actinopteri; order Cypriniformes; family Cyprinidae; genus Sinocyclocheilus; species Sinocyclocheilus anshuiensis. Next base: position 639,537 of record NW_015542582.1, read on the forward strand.
AAAATCTTTGACTCTAATATGTCAACAAAACAAAATAAAAATTTTGAGCCTGGCCTTATCCAGTGTTCAGATTTATTTTCTGGAAATGTATGCAAAAAAGCGCATATTTACTTAGAACATTTCAGAAAATATCAAAATGTTTGCAATTCTTAATGTAATCGATAAATTCTGGTGGAATATGGTGATATCTAATAGTTACATTTTTAACCTTTTTCGCCTGGGTTGTCTGAAATATAATTTCAAATTTTTTTCATACATTTTTGAATGAGATTCACCCATACGGTCTTGTTGTCTTTGGTTATTAATGGTCATTAGTAGGGGATTCTTGTTGGTCTGTGACTCCACCTAATCCGTTTCAGATGGAAAGTAGCCCAAGCCCTGGGAGAGAGATGATAATTATAAAGATCATTGTATAATATAATCCAGATTAACACACAATAATGTATAAACAATGGTAGTGATGCTCTCAGACGTGTGTGTGTGTGTTCAGCTGTCAGTAGATCGGTTTCTCTCTGTTGGCCATCAGTAGTTTAATCTCCTCTCAGCTGTTCTCTTCTCTCTCATATTCCTCTGTTCCCATCCTGACGTCTTTGTCTATCCTCTCGCCGCTTAATGCTAATTGAAAGCCAATTGATTTGGTTGAGACTTGCCAATATATTTCTGCCTTCAGGTGATCTTCAAATGATGGTGCTTACGAGATGAGCGCACATGAATGGCGATGTCCTAAGAGGGAAAGTCTGGGTTTTCAGAGGAGCGTGGTGGAAGTTAATTGGTTTTGATTATAATCAGGCCCAAATGGAACTGAAATGCCTGTCATTCACAAACTTCTACACATCTGCTGCCCAGTGTATTTTTGTTTTTCCTTTTAAAGGGTTAGTTCACCCAAAAACGATCACTCTGTCATTATTTATTCCCGTTTACACCGTCATGCTGTTCCAAACAGTGTTATTTTAGTATCATTGATATACTATTATAGCCTATATATGTTCGTTAATATTTTAAATGAATTTAAATTACATTTTGTATTTATATTTTTTTTGTTGTTTTCAGTTAAATATTTTGTAATTTTGTTGTGTTTTTCTTGCTTTTTTAGACTGCTTTAAATGTCTTTGTAGTTTTAAGTTTTTAGTTAAATTTTTTTGTTTTTAGTTATTTTAGTATTTAAAATTAATGAAAAAGAGAAATGTTGCCTTGACAACTAGCTGAAATAAAATAATTGTAAGCTTTTTATATTTGATTTAAGTAATGTTTATTTTATATTATTTTTAAGTAATGAAAATGTTTTTTAATAATTATAATAAGCCCAGTTACCAAATCTGTATGACTTTATTTCTTCTGTACAGTGTTATTTTAGAATTATTTATATACTATAAAAGTTTGTATTGATATTTTGAATTGGCTTTTATTTTTATATTTTCAGTTTTCTTTTAAAATTGAATCACAATTCTTTCTAATTGTGTTATGTGCATTTGACATTTTGCATTAGTTTTCTAATGCAAAAACATTTCTATAGTTTTTTAATGTTAGTTATCGTTTTATATCAGATTTAGTTATTTTATTTCAGATAGTAATTTTAGTAGTTAATTTCAGTTAGTTGTCAAAGAAACATTTCTAATTTTATTTTCTATTTAGTTTGTTTTTGCATCCTAAATGTATATTTTACTTTAATTTCAGCTTAATTTTATATAACAAATGTTTTTAATTTATATGCATGTTTTAATTTTAGTTTTAGTTAATGAAAACAACACTGCTTCTGTGAAACAAAAGAATATATTTTGAACAACAACATTTCACTTTCATTGTATGACAACACAAAAAAACCACAATACATTCTTTAAAATCCCTGCTTTGTGCTTCACAGAAGTCATGCAAGTTTGATAGACATTTTTAGATTAACTTCTCAAGTATTTGTGCTAATTTGAATGCACTTTCAGCAACAAAAACAGCAACTACATTTCCCATCATTCTGTGCGGCAGCATGATATTGATAATATAGACAGATATGTTTTCATCAATAAGCTAAAAATAGAGAAACAAATATGAATTGAATTTTATTCCATTTAATTGTCCAGAATATGATTATGATTATGACTTCCAAACTTGCACAAACATCACAGGAAGAATTCAAGAAAGCCATTGGCCTGTTTTTGGCCTAGCAGTGATCCTATCAGTAAAACCGGTCCAAAAAAAGAGAGAGATTGTGCATAGTTCAAGATCGTCACATTGAGTCCTTGAATGTTTTCCTTATTCAGGAAAAATCGAAAACAAACGCTGATGGAAAGTGTCTGTGACTGTTGCGCCTGTAAAAACAGGTCACATAGTTCCACTTCGATGGCCTCGTTTTTCTTCTTTTTTTCTATTCCGGCTCTGGAAAAAGCAGGTTAAGCTAGATACGTCTTGAAGATTAGTATGTTTCACATGAGTCTGGAGATTCACTGCCTTGTCACTCGCTCGCAGGATGCGCCATTTCTCCTCAGCGGAGTTTTCGAGGTGCGTGTGTATGGCGTTATTTTAATGACAAATGTCGAAAGCGCATTCAGTGTTTGTTTTCGGTTCTGATTTTGATAACATGTGCATAATGATAAGTTTTGACAACGTTTAATTCAGGTGCGAAAAGAATTAATATCTATAGTGCATGAGCACAGAGATTTGAGAGTGCACAGGACACAGTTTGAGTGAGAGGAGAGACACGTTTTAAGTGCGCGCACTCTCTCCGGGCGAGAGCAGCGTGTATCTGTGTCCGGTTTTGTGCGAGAGCAAAATAAATCCGTGCGTGAGCGGAGAGATTCGCGCTCACGCATTATATTAATGTGCTTTCGCACTACAATAATGCTTCTTTCTTCTTCTTTAAATTTTATTGGCGGTTGGCAAACCAACTTAAAGGTGCATTTACCGCCACCTACTGGACTGGAGTGTGGGCAGTACTTTGAAAGAAAAGGGAGGAAAAAAAAACCCAATTATATAAAAAAACCCCCCCCCCCCCTATATATTTCTATTAAATTCTTTCATTTATCCCAGTATTTTTCAAATAATTCATTAGGAGACTATGTACTTCCCTAGACATTGTTTCTCCTAGCAGATTTCCCACTGTCATGTTTTGCTTTCCAACTTGTGTTTCTAACTCTCTTCTTTCTTCTTCATACCTTTTACAATCTAATAAAATATGTTTGACTGTCTCTTGTGTGTTGCAGTGGTCGCAAAGACCAGTGGGGTGTTTTCCTATTCTCTGTAATGTAAAGTTCAAACCAGCATGACCTATTCTAAGACGTGTAATTATCTTTCCTTCCTTTGGATTCCTGCTCTGCCTAATACTATTTAAGCCTACTTGTTTTTGTATGTTATACAGATGTCGTCCAGTATCAGTTATGTCCCAGTATTCTTGCCATATTTTGTTTGTATGTCCCTTAATAATGGTTTTGATTTCTGTTCTACATAATGGTATTTGTATATCAACTGTTTCATGCTTTACTGCTCCTCTTGCCAGAATATCTACAATCTCATTTCCTTCCACCCCTACATGAGCAGGAACCCAAAGGAATCTACAATCATGCACTCTCGACATTTGTCATTAAAATAACGCCATACGTGTGGCTCTTCTCCTGATTGGCTGAGGCAGAGGAGTGGGCGGGGTTTCAGCGTAGTTTACCAGCATCACGTCTTTATCACACATTGAGTTCAGGAGATGCTGGCGATCATGTGCATAACGCAGGCCTCGTCGCCGCAGGACGCTTGTGTGTGTGTGTGTGTGTGTTATTTTGGTTCCTCTCCTTTTGCATCAGTGCAGCTGATGTCATCGCATTTGTGAAGTGGAGGATAAATAATGTGACTCAGAGAAACAAACGCTTCACATGATCCCAGAGGAACAGTTTATTGCTCTTTTCTAGCTCAGCAGCTCAGTTATGTTTTGGTTAATTATCAGCTTTGTTTGATTAGGAGAAATAAAAATAGTCGTATGCAGTAGAGTTAACTATCAAATCATCCTGAGATCTCTGACTTTTATTGCTGAGATCTCTTCTGAAACTGTTCATTAATATAAAGCTATAATAATAATAATAATAATAATTAACATTATACAATAAATTTTATCTTGAACTTAGAAATGTTTCCCTGGCAACTGAATGAAATGAAGTAAAATGAGTTGTAGTACTAAAATGGGTAAAACTATAACAGAAAATAAATTCAAATAAATAACATTAAAATGTATATATATATTATATAATTATATATAATTGTGTTTTAGTGCTGTCAAACGATTAATAGCGATTAATCACATCCAAAATAAAAGTTTTTGTTTACATAATATTTGTGTTTACTGTGTATATTTATTATGTATATATAAATACACACACACATGCATGTATATATTTAAGAAAAATATGTTATGTTTATATATTAAATATATTTATGTATAATATAAATTACATGAATATAAATATATACATGTAAATACATGTACTTTTTTCTAAATATATACTGTATGTGAGTGTATTTATATATACAGTGGGTACGGAAAGTATTCAGACCCCCTTCAATTTTTCACTCTTTGTTATATTGCAGCCATTTGCTAAAATCATTTAAGTTAATTTTTTTTCCTCATTAATGTACACACAGCACCCCATATTGACAGAAAAACACAGAATTGTTGACATTTTTGCAGATTTATT
>NW_015542582.1:644612-645876 GCF_001515605.1 Sinocyclocheilus anshuiensis
TTTAGCAAATGGCTGCAATATAACAAAGAGTGAAAAATTGAAGGGGGTCTGAATACTTTCCGTACCCACTGTATGTAATATATAAATTAAATTAAATTCAAATTTAATTTAATTTAAATTTCCAGTTAGTACTTTAGCTTAAACCTATTTAAGTTAGTTGTCAAGGTAGCATTTACATTTTTAATTTAGTTTAAATTTTTCATCTAAAATTGAAATTAGATTTTATTTCAGCTGCAGTATTTCAATGAACAAAAATGATTTTAAGAGTTGTAGTTTTATTTGTAGTTAACAATAATAACAGAATATTTCAGAAATCTCCATATGCACTCCATTTAATCTCATTGTTGTCTAATTGAGATATTAAAGTGATTTAATGTCTGATTTCTCTCTCTCACGGTCTCCTGCAGCAGAGGCTGGAGTGAAATCATCCTGATCCATCTTAAACGTCTTTCTCTTTTCATTATTCATGACAGTGAAGTGATCAAATCTTAACGTCTTATTATCTCAGAATATGAATCAGTGAGTTCATCATCGTTAATCATATGAATCATATGAATACACCTTTGAGTTTTTCAGTTAGATTTATCTTCTCAATCAAAATGTTCTTCTGTGCTGCTTTGAAATCTGTCGGTTGTCCGTCTGCATTCAAACCAGAATCTGTTCAAGTTAAATGTGAATCTGTTTGCATGTTTATTTCAGACTTTCATGACTGTTTGCCTGTTTATCTGTATTACCTTCTTTCTGACTCTTTCTTCTTTAATATTTCGATTAATAATAAAACCCCAGTGTCATCCAGAGTTATTTTAGTATTATTATTTATATACTAGTATAGTGTTTATTAATATTTATTAGCTATTTTTATATTTTCATTTTTAATAATTTTTTTTAGTAATTTTGTTTTTTTCCATTTTTATTAGTTTTTTTTTGTTTTAAATATTTCTATTTAGCTTTCATTTATTTTTTGTTTCAGTTTTAATCATTGTAGTACTTCAAATTATCAAACCTATTTTATTTCAGTTGTCAAGGCAACATTTCTAATTTTTGTTTACTTTTTTTATACAATATTTATTTTTTATATTTATTTTATGTCAGCTTTATTTAACGGAAATAATTTGTATCATTTTGTATTAGGCCTGGGCGATAAAACGGTATTGATATTTATCGACGGTACACCTTCATCGATATCGATAGAAAAATTTTTCGATATAGTGCACGATATAGGCACGTGCTATGAGTGACGCAGACAGCACACACAAACACGAAC
>NW_015542582.1:646092-657665 GCF_001515605.1 Sinocyclocheilus anshuiensis
TGTCAGCCCCCAACACTCTTATTCACGCACTACTGAACACACACACACACACACACACACACACACACACAGCGCAGTGTTATTATCATCATAAACTCAGTTCAGACATGTGACACAGACAGAATGAGGTCAGCAGGTCGTACCTTAAACCTGACGATGTACGCAGCGATGAGCACACCGACGCTCTGAACCAGATCACCCAGAGCGTGGATGAAGGCCGCTCGCACCGCCAGACTGCCGTGACCCCGCTGACCCTGACCCCGCCCCGGTGACCCGTGAGAGTGGGTGTGGCCGTGTGAATGAAAATGACCGGACTGATTGAGGAGGAAGCCCATCCTACACACACACACACACAAACACACACACACACAAACAAACACACACACACACAAACAAACAAACACACACACACACACAAACACACATTTTATTTTATTGCTTTTTGTTTATTCATTTTTTTAAGGAAATTACTCTCAAAAAGTTCAGTAAATGCATGATCAGTGATTAATAATCATGACCTCAACATTAACCAAAATAATCATAATCATGACTTTCCATCATCAAGCAGCCTAATGCACGCTGTAAGTCTCTCTGTATCTCTCACATTGAGCAGGTTGTGCTAAACGTGACTCTTCTCGGATCTGCTGGTTGGGATCTCGGGATGAGCTCAGCTCTGCGTCTCCTGCGGGACAGTCGTTTAGTGCCACAGATATGAAACCGCACAGACTCTTCCGTCAAAAACACTGCGTTCGTTCACAGACACCTGAGCTCCAGTCTGCAGAGTGTTTGGGCTCATATGTGTCCCTGGAGCACAAAACCAGTCTTAAGTCGCTGGGGTATATTTGTAGCAATAGCCAACAATACATTGTATGAGTCAAAATTATTGATTTTTCTTTTATGCCAAAAATCATTAGGATATTAAGTAAAGATCATGTTCCATGAAGATATTTAGTAAATTTCCTACCGTAAATATATCAAAACTTAATTTTTGATTAGTAATATGCATTGCTAAGAACTTCATTTGGACAACTTTAAAGATGATTTTCTCAATATTTCGATTTTTTTTGCAGCCTCAGATTCCAGATTTTCAAATAGTTGTATCTCAGCCAAATATAGTCCTATCCTAACAAACCATGCATCAATGGAAAGTTTATTTATTCAGATTTCAGATGATGTATAAATCTCAGTTTAAAAAAATTGACCCGTATGACTGGTTTTGTGCTCCAGGGTCACATATGAGATTCCTAATGAATTGGGCTGATTAAACAAACAAACACTCTGGCAGCGATCGGGCCTCAGGTCTTCAGAGAAAACAGGAGCTTCTTCCAGTTCCCTGAACGCTTCTCTGTCTCTGTCACGTCTGTCTGTCGGCTAAATCAGTGCCTCCTCCCTTCAATTGCTTCATTCATCAGACACAAAACGCTCGGGGCTTTTGGACGGAGGCTTTGGCATCTCACAAAGACGCGGTAAAGACAGGTGGAACTGGGTGAAGGTTTGAGTAAAAGCTGTTTGTCTCTCTCTGTTTCTCTGGCAGGAGCATACGGGGTCGTCCTGAAGTGCAGACACAAGGTAAGATTCCAGAGAAACCAGTTCAGATCGTGTCGTTTTTAAGCACACCACACACAGTTCATCTCATTTGCAGCCTGTTTGGCTTAAAAAGTGTGTGTGTTCATAAAAAGTGTGGCTTGGAAAGCATATAAGTCCATACTAATTATTCATTTTGAAAGAAAGCAGCATGCAGTATGTGTGCTCAGCAAATTATAGTATGACACAAAACACAGTGTGCAGTGATTTTCTGTATGTTAATGTGCAATAATAGTGTATCCCATAATGCAATCATGCACTCATAACATACAGAGCTTATGTGACATACAATGTTGCATTTTACTGTTTGAAATGTTTATCGTTTCTCTAAAGTTTCACATATTGTTTTTTAATAATAGCCACACTGCAGTGTTTTATGTATTCTTGTTTGTTGATTTTCAGTGAAAATATCTAAAAGTCCTTAAAACACACACACAAAAGCATTTAATTTAAAAGCAACTAATGCAAAATTGCATTCGTTGCGTTCACAAAATAGATTGTTTTCAGACAATATATCTTGAATTCATTTTTTTCTTTCTCATTAATCTTACAAAAATGTTAAAATGTTTTGTTTAAAACAATATGGAGTAAACAAATATATTTTAAAATATTTATATGTATATATATATATATATATATATACTCACACAGTATTTAGTTTAGTATAGTGTATATATATAGTAAATTTGTCTAAAGATAAAGGTAAGTACAATAAGATATATTGTATTTTAAAGGAATTAATACTTTCATTCATCAGGGACACATTAAATTGATCAAATTGATCAAAAGTGACAGTAAAGACATTTCTAATGTTACAAAAATTGCTATTTCAAATAAATGCTGTTCTTTTGAACTTTCTATTCATCTGTGAATCCTAGAAAATCAAATATATCACAGTTTCCACAAAAGTATTGTGCAGCACAACTGTTTTCAACATTGGTAATAATCAGAAATGTTTCTTGAGCAGCAAATCAGCATATTAGATGATTTCTGAAGATCATGTGACACTGAAGACTGGAGCAATGATGCTGAAAATTCAGCTGCGCATCACAGAAATAAATTACATTTTAACACATATTCACATAGACAACAGCTGTTTGAAATTCTAAAAATATTTCACAATTTTAACTGTATTTTAGATGAAATAAGTGTAGCCTAGGTGAGCAGAGGAGACTTCTGTGCTGTAGTACTGTACAGTCTGCCGTGTTAAAGTGGTAAGAATAGTAACAGGTTTGCGTTCAGCACTGACAGAAAGTGTGGCGATGTGACATATGGTGAGTTTATCTATTAATATCTCCTCCGGTCATAACTCATGAGCGGTGCTGGTCGTAGACAGATGGCCTCTGTGTTCACGGCTCTCAGTCTCTCTCTCTGACCCGAACACGCCGGGCGCACCATCTGCTGCTCTCACCTGTCAGACAGCCACGAGCCGTCGTGTTCACTCGCTGATCTCACGCTCTTCACACACATCTCAGCGTGCTGTTGTAGTATGCAGAGAAATGAGTGATTGACAGACTGTAGGCATGTTTACATGCACTCATTTTCATCAGTGAAATGAATCCAGTCTGATGTCAGATTCTGAAAGCTCTGTTTAGATGAACACTAACGCTGCAAACAGACTCACATACTGTATTTGTTTCCATGTGCATTATATGCATTCTGAACAAAAATTCCAGGTCACTGCCAGTGACAAATATATTTTAAAATAAAAAATAACCTTTTTTCCAGGTTATTATTATTAATATAATAATATTATTAATATTATTATATTAATAATTTTATTAATTATATATATATATGTATATATATATATTATTATTATATTAATAATTACTTCAAACAAACTTCCGCATATGTTTAGTATTGTTGCCACTTTTAAAGCAAAATTTGTTTGTTTTTATTTATATTTTTATTTATTTTATTTATTTTAATTAAAGAAATTGTATTTTATCAATGGTTTATTTTAATCAAATTAATTAATTTAGTTTAATCTTATTTTATTATCTATGTATTTATAAAAAAAATTAAATTTGCATCGTTTTGCATTGGTTACGTTATTTATTGTATTCTTATTAAAATTAATACATTATTTATTTTATAATTATTGATTCTTATGATTATTATTGTAATAATTTATTATATTATGCTTAATTTAGTCCTGTCATTCAGAGTATTTCAGCAATCCAATCGAATCACTTGTGCCCATAAGCTAAAATCTGCTATAATATAATAAAATATTTGCAGTTAATATATTGCTTGCATAAAAATCAAAGCATTAAATCAGAATTGTCCTCAGATCTGCAGATGATGCAAATAAGATTGAAACATACTACATATACACGTATGTGAACTTGCTGTTGTAGATATGCATGATTCACAGGTTTGCATTGAAATATACTGTATCAGTACGTGCATTATAATGTCACCACAAGAGACGCTATAACAGTTAGTGAAAATTGTCGTCTTCTACAGTCAGTTTTCTCTTTCATCTAAAATAATGTCATGGTGGAGCAACAATTTGACAGGGAGAAACCTTCCCTTCATCCGCCTCATATCTGTGTGTGTGTGTGTGTGGGGGGTTTGTCGGGTGCAGCTGTGTTGGCTGTAGATCACAGTCAGGTGAATTATAAAGCTGATCGTTCCAGCCCCAGGCCTTTATTCTGACACTGTTGCTTTCATCTCAATAGCCAGGTGCAGCAGAGAACACACACGTTTACTTGTACACGTAAGCAGAGAACACACACGCACACACACACACATGCACACACAGACACACACTCGCTCTCTCTCACACACACACACACACACACACACACACACACAGACACACACTCGCTCTCACACAGACACACAGACAGACAGACAGACACACACACACACACACACACACACACACACAGACACACACTCGCTCTCACACAGACACACAGACAGACAGACAGACACACACACACACACACACACACACACACACAGACACACACTCGCTCTCACACAGACACACAGACAGACAGACAGACACACACACACACACACACACACACACACACAGACACACACTCGCTCTCACACAGACACACAGACAGACAGACAGACACACACACACACACACACACACACACACACAGACACACACTCGCTCTCACACAGACACACAGACAGACAGACAGACACACACACACACACACACACACACACACACAGACACACACTCGCTCTCACACAGACACACAGACAGACAGACAGACACACACACACACACACACACACACACACACAGACACACACTCACACTCACACAGACACACACACAGACACACACGCACACACACGCACGCAGACACACTCACTCACACTCACACTCACACGCATGCACGCACGCAGACACACACACAGACACACACACAGACACACACACACACACCAGTGCATTACAGGCATGCATTCTGTTTAAAATACTTAACATGTAGCTTTACATCATCGTAACCTTTAACTAACCTGAACAGCAAGATTCTTCTCAGATTCTGTTCTTCATGACAGAAGTTGATATGAGAGAGAAAACTGACTGTAGAAGAAGAGAGTTCACGCTAAATCAGGGCTTGTATTTGTTTATTTTAATCATTGATTGATTTAAATTACATTTTATTGTGTTATTTTAGTCATATATTTATTTATATTAGCTCTTATGTCAATCATTTTCATTTTCATCAAATGTATTATTATTTGATTTATTTAAATCAACTTTATTTATTTTAATACTTATTATTTATTTTATTTATTGGGACCACCTTAAAAATGAGATGATACATCTCAGCGAGTCTATGCTAATAAATAAATGTAATTATTTATTTAAAGCAGTATTAATTTTAATATTGTTTATTCACTTTAATATTGTTATTTTAATCAAAAGTTGTATTTATTTACATCAATTGTAATTTTATTTTAATATATAATATATGTAATATTAATATAATTTATATTTATTTATTTTAATAATATTTTTTATTTTAATCAAATTTGTTTTTTTTTTGTTTTCACTTTTGTTTGTTCAATCTTGTTTTCATTATTATTTATTATAGCATTTTTTATTTGCAGTCTGATATTTCACTTAAAATCAAGTTTGCATTTTTTCAATTAGTAGTATGTTGTGTTGTTGTCACATGACCTCTTGATGTTGCATGTTTAATGCAGCATGTGATGTATAGATGGATAGACAGATAAATAAATACATAGTAAGTAAATAAATAATATATTTTTGCTCCAATTCTGTCTAAAAATATCTTAACCTTTGACAGTCCACTCAAAACATTTGCCAAATAAAATCAGTCTTCACACTAGAAATGAAAGGTCAGGTCAAGCGCACTGCATTGTGGGTGTGTTTTGTTGTAAATGCATGAGAAGCATTGCATGCATACAGTAAATGTTGATGCGAGTGTTGTGTTCTGAGCAGTGAAGAGCTGTCTGTGATTACTCCGGTTTGTGACTCAGAGATGTTTCTGTGCTTAACTGCTGACAGGCTCGTCAAAGCCTCCGAGATCCAGAGCTTCTGATAATGACAGCAGCGTTTAGAGGATCCTGGGCTTTAATTAGCCTGATTTCACCATCAGAGCTCTTCATCGCTGCTGTCAGACTCGTCAGTCTTCATCACACCTGACTTTCTCCTCTCGCTGCTTGTGTAACTCCTGGTTGTGAGCTCTTTGTGAAAGTCTCTGGATAGACTGACTGGTGTTGACATGTTAAACAGAGTTAATGTCAGAGATCTGGTTCTGGCTCTGATTCCTCGTGAGCAGATCTAGTTCTGCTTCTGTTCGGGTTTCTGCTTTTTCAGCAGTATCTATTAATGCCATGGATACAAATATAATGATCTCCTTACTGAAGGCAGATCAATATTTTCATGCATAAAGAACTGTTTAAACTGTGAAAAACAAAGCACATTGAAATTTCCTATTAAGCCAGAATTAAGAGTAGATGTCCTGTAGAAACTATGGGTGTCCAAAAATCTTATTGAATCTTATGATATTTATTTTAATTGATTTGTTTATTTTAATTGCTTTTTTAATTTATTTACTGTAATTTTAATATGTATTTATTTTATTTTCATTTTCTTTACTATTTATTTACATTTTACCCTATTTTACTCTTTAATTTTTAAATAAACCCATTATTTACATTTTAATTTTAATTTTATTATTTATTTATTTACATTTTACTCTAACTTTTCAGCAGCTCCCTTACCTTTTAATTTGAATTTTAATTGATTTACTTTTTAATTGATACTTTTTAAGTGTATGAATTTATATTAATATTATTAATATTATTATTATTTATTTACATTTTACACCATGTTTCTCTTAACCTTTCAACAGACCCTTTAGTACCTTTTAGTTTAAGATTGAATACATTTGAATTAATCCATGAATTAATTTATTTACATTTTAAACTATTTTTCTCTTTTCAGCTGCTCTCTTAGTACCTTTTCATTTTAATTTATTTACATTTTAATTGATTTGTTTTAGTGATTTAATAGTAATTTATTGACATTTTTTAATTTAATTAATTTATTTTCTACATTTTACACTATTTTTCTCATAACTTTTCAGTAGATTCCTTAGTACCTTTTCATTTTAATTAATTTACTATTCTGTTCTATTCTATTTTATTTTATTCTATTCTGTTCTATTCTATTCCGTTCCATTCTATTCCGTTCTATTCTGTTCTACTCTATTCTGTTCTATTCTATTCTGTTCTATTCTATTGTATTCTGTTATATTCTATACTATTCTGTTCTGTTATATTCTATTATGTTCTGTTCTATTCTGATAAATTCTATTCTACTCTACTCTACTCTATTCTGTTATATTCTATTGTATTCTGTTCTATTATATTCTATACTATTCTATTATATTCTGTTCTGTTCATGCCTTCTTGCAGCCTCATGGTCCTCAGACCTGAATTTGAAAACTGTTGATTTAAAAAGCAGAGTTATGGCCGATATAAGCCTGAATTATCATTTTATATTTCCTATAAAGCAAGTGTGCATTGAGTTGCTACCACATGATTAATCAGATACTTACATTAACAAGCATTTGTTCACTTACAATAATAGTGACACTAGTGTATTTGACATCACATTCAGTACAGCTCATAAAGCCAGTTCAGCCTTTGCTTCACATTTCCCACAATGCACCCGTGCTGTGCCCTTAGAAAACTCTCTGAGCATCACCGAGGGAAAAGAGGTCAGCATGTATTCTTAGTTCTGTTCCTCTGATTCACTGAAGACACTCAAATCATCAAATAATCATGCAGAAGAAACCACACTGCTTTAGTTTAGCTCAAGCATTCTGATGTTGCATGAAGAAAGAAAAATGAAATCTTTACATGTATATCAAACATTAACAATAACAATATATATTTGCAATGATTTTTTTTTACTTTATTTTTTGCTAAAAAATTTTACTTAAAGACTGTGACAATTGCTATTTTTCCATCCAAAACATAATTCTTGTGGTTCATTTATTTCATTTTTGTTCAGTTAGCTATTTATTTTTATTTTAATGTGTATTTTTAGTTACATACATTTTTCTTTTAACTTTTCAGCGGATCCCCTAATTTGAATTTATTTACATTTTTGTTAATTGTAATTATTTAAATAAAATGCTTTGGGCTTTGTATCTAACATTAACAATATATATTTGTAGTAGTGTTTTGCCAATAATTTTTCTTAAAGACTGAGACAATTGCTATTATCCCCCCAAAACGTCATTATTCGTTGTGTTCATTTTAACTAGATTTTGCTTGATTTTATCTCTTGCATTAAACATTTTGACATACCTGCATATTTGCATCTATACACTGAAAAAATACAATTAAAATGTTCTGTTTTTCTCTTACCTTTTCATTTGAATTTATTTACATTTAAATGTATTTTAATTATTTATTGCTATTCCCCCTCCCCCAATGTCATTCTTCGTTGTGTTCATTTAGTAAATTACATTTTTTAATCTTACCTGCATTAAACATTTTGATGTACCTACATATTTGCATATATACACTGAAAATTATTATTTTTTTTTTCAAAAATGTATTTTATTTATTTAAAGCTTTCACTATTTAAAGTATTAAAGTATTTTTTAAGTCTTAAGTATTGTTTTCTGAAAGCAATTATCAAAATTAGGTGAGTTTATGCATAAAACAAGTAAGTAAATATCTGCCAATGGTGTCAGAAAAATAAATTATTGTTAAAGTAAATGTATTTTGAATTTAAGAATATATTTATATTTAAGACGTATTTTAATTTAACAATGTTATTATATTTGTATTGGAAAACAGGAAAATCACTTTTCTAATTTTATTTGCACAAATTAATTAAATAATTTATTGTATCATTTATTTATTTATTTACATTTTAATAAATGTAATTATATTTAATTTATATGAATTTATTTTTATAAAAAAATATTTTGTATTTATTTACAGAAAAAGTATCTGCTAATGAAGTAAACTTAAGAAATAAACTTCATTTAAACTGGACACAAGTTTATTTTTCTTACTCCATTGGCAGATATTTGTTCTTATTTTAAGTGTAAAGTCGCTTAATTATGCCATTTTGCTCTCAAGTACATGTATCTTAATTTAAGGATGTTTATATGTTTGTACTGGAGAAAAAGACAAAAATAATGAGGAAGAACATCATTTTTTTTTATAGTGTAAAGCCAATGTTTGTCTTGTTTTCAGGCCTGGATTTGAGTTTGTTCAAGTGAAAGCTGAAGTGCATGTGTGTGTTTGTGAAAATCTTCTCACGCTACACACTTAAGCCTCTCTGTCCGTCGTGTCTCGACTGGTTTCGGGATGGATTTAAGGAACCTGAGCGTCTGGTTTGAGCAGTTCTCTGTGATTAATTCCTCACTCATTCATCTGTAAGAGCCGGATTGTGGTGTTCTGTAGGTCTGTGATTCTCCGTGAGTCTGAGTGAACAGATCTGTTGTGAGATGTGTTTTTAGGCTGTTGTCCAGGTGTGTTTCTCACCTGAGGCTCACTTCTGTTGGTAAATGTTCATTGCACTGTGATGTCCTCTGATCTTCATAGGTTTCTCTTGAGCGTCTAATAATAATCAGCGGTGAGGATATGTGGCTCGTTCTCCTATCAGACGGGTTATTTATACACAATGATATTTTTATTCCTGAGCCGTTTGTTCAGCGTCTGAGCGGTCGAGAGCTCAATGAGTTTCTCCATCTTCATGCTGTGTTAGTTAATTATAACCGGATGTAGTTCACATCAACCGCATTATTTAGCATTGCATCTTTAGAAATGTTGACTTTTTGTGTGTTTTAATAATGACAGTCAATGTGTTTTATTCAAAGCTGTAAAATATAATGAAACACTGAGCTTTTTGGAGAATTTAAAAGTAAAATTAAGAGCCAAAGCCAAAGTTTCAGACCAGGGTTATTAAAGGTAACAAACTGAAACCATAAAAAAATGTTATTTGAAATAAAAATGAACTTAAACAGAAATAAAAATACAATATTTTGAAAAACTAAACCTATTTAAGTTCAGCTAGTCAGCAACATTTCTCATTTTCATTTAGTTAACTTGAAGTAATAAAATAATTAACTTAATCTGAAATAAAGATGAATAAAAAATACCTTTTTTAAAATAAAAAAAACACTTTACTTAAAGTCTTTATGTATAATGCATTAAAAAGGTATTCATAATGTAGTTTGTAATGCTTTTTATTGCGTTATATATTTGCATAAATAATTGTTACCAAAGTTAAAATGCATTATAATATTTGAAGGTTTGCTTGTCGTGTCTTTTGATGCATTATATTTTGTATAGGTGTAATAATTAATAGATAATTAGTGGATTAGGATCAGGAAAGGTGCATTGCAAAGCATACTTAATGCATTAAAAATACTTTTACAATTTATTATTTATAAAGGCAATTATATAAATGTATACATTTTTAAAATAAACAAAAATGACAAAAAAGCAAAATGACAAAAAAATTTAAATTGTAATAGTATGTCACTGATACTAAAATAAAACGGGATCAGACACTTCTGAAGTTAAATAGAGTAGATTGTGATCGACACAATGAATAAGTAGCGTGTGTGTGTGTGTGAGAGAGAGAGAGAGAGAGTGTGTGTGAGAGTGTGTGTGTGTGTGAGTGAGAGTGTGTGTGTGAGAGTGAGAGTGTGTGTGTGTGTCTGTGAGTGAGTGAGAGTGTGTGTCTGTGAGTGAGTGAGTGAGAGTGTGTGTGTGAGAGTGAGAGTGTGTGTGTGTGTCTGTGAGTGAGTGAGAGTGTGTGTCTGTGAGTGAGTGAGTGAGAGTGTGTGTGTGAGAGTGAGAGTGTGTGTGTGTGTCTGTGAGTGAGTGAGAGTGTGTGTCTGTGAGTGAGTGAGTGAGAGTGTGTGTGTGAGAGTGTGAGTGAGTGAGTGAGAGTGTGTGTGTGTGAGAGAGTGTGAGTGTGTGTGTGAGTGAGAGTGTGTGTGTGTGTGTCTGAGAGTGTGTGCGTGTGAGAGAGTGTGTGCGTGTAAGAGAGAGTGTGTGTGCGTGTGAGAGAGAGTGTGTGTGCGTGTGAGAGAGAGTGTGTGTACGTGTGAGTGAGAGAGAGTGTGCGTGTGTGAGAGAGAGAGTGTGCGTGTGTGCATGTGAGAGAGTGTGTGTCTGTGAGAGTGTGTGAGTGTGTGTGTCTGTGAGTGTGTGTGTCTGTGTGTGTGTGTGTGTGTGAGAGAGAGTGTGTGTGTGTGTGTGTGTGTGTGTGACAGTTTGCTTTAAAGGAGTCTGAACTCTGACAGCAGTTGAATCATTGATCAGATTGAGTGTGTGCAGATCTCAGAGGAATGAACCCGTGTGACCTCTGACCTCTGCGGCTGCTGTTCTCGGTCAGTTCTGCTCTGCTGTTGAGTTTCAGGGACAGACTCCACAGATCACGGTTATTCATGAGCCGCTGGGTTGTGTTCAGACATGCTGCTGTGTAAATCCTGCAT
>NW_015542582.1:657769-657928 GCF_001515605.1 Sinocyclocheilus anshuiensis
TTTACAGTGTACATTACAATAGTAATATTTATCATTTAATTTAATATTTATATTTAGTAGTAGTAATAATAATAATAATTATTATATTTTTATTAAATACCAATTTTTTATTTTACAGTGAATATTACAATAGTAATAATTCTTGTTTTGTTTAATATT
>NW_015542582.1:658194-660283 GCF_001515605.1 Sinocyclocheilus anshuiensis
TTTTATATTTTAATATTTACTATGTTAAAATTTATTTAAATATGTATTAAATATTTTATTATTTATAACAGCAGTAGCAACAACAACAGTAGTAATAATAATAATAATAATTTTTAAATTATTATTTTGTTTTATTATATTGCGATAGAGAGATTTTTTTATTTAATTTTTTTCTCTTAAAGAAATAAAAGTTATACTTTAAAAATGCACAATTAAAATTTGAAATGTTCCAACTGAATACAATTAGCATTCAAAAATCAGACTGACAGCAGTTTCATGACATGCATATATTTGCATAATGAACTGTGTTTGGTTTTGTGTTCCGTAAATCTGTTTAAAAATATAAATCTGTCATTTTCATGTGATGAAGAAACAACAGAAAACTTTGTACATTAAACTTTACTGATGCAAAATGCAAATATAGGTGAATTCGAAGCATGTAAGGTTTTGATTTAATAATGTCTGTCATAAATGTTTGCAGGCTCGATGTCAGACAGATTTAGTGTTTTTAGGCTGAAGTTGAGATGATCAGCACGGAGTCGAGCAGAACATGGGTCACGTTTGAGAGAATCGAGAGAAAGAAACTTGTTATCTGACCTCTGACCTCACCTGGTCTAATAAACCGGCGAATCTCTCTCACTTTCTTTCTGAAGCGCATTGGAGAGATGAAAATGAAAATAGCGCGGGCGTTCACTGACGTCTCTCATTGTTGGGATAGTTTTCATCTGTGAGCTATGAGCTATGAATATGCATGTCATGCTGATTCCCGTTGTGTGGCCTGTAGTTTTGCTCAGCGAGTGTTTGAGCTTTAATAAGAGCCTGCGGTGCTTCTGGAGCTCCAGACCCTTCCGGCTGATCTGGAGTCTGTCTGCGCTCTCAGAGAAACCAGTTCAGCTCCGGCGGCCCAGTCCTTCTTCTTATCATGCGCAAACACAAGCAGCACTGCAGAATTATTTATTTAGTTAGTTTGTTTTTATGTTATAGTTTTCATTTTAAGGGCCTTATTTCTGTTTTATAAACGGCAGAATTTCTTTTTTATTTCTTTTGTAGTTTTTATGTTATAGTTTTTATTTTAAGGGCCTTATTTCTATTTTATTTTGTTTTATTTTATTCTATTTTAAGGGCCTTTGTTTATGGTAGTGGTTTAGATAAGTGGTGTATTTTGTAATACAAAAAAAACCCCAACTAATAAAAATTACTACAACTTGAACTACAATTAAAGTAAAAACAGAAATTCTAAAAAAAAAAAAAAATCTAATTCAGAATATTAACAAACACTACTAGTGTATCAATGATACTAAAATAACATAATGTTTCATAAATCCTTTTAGGAGAAAAAAAAATAGCTGTCCAACATTTTTTTTACGTTCCATGTCTTTTTTTTTTTAATCAATCAACAACAAGATCGGCTTTTAGTTTATATGCCTGGAACTGGCAAATATGCTTGATAGTTTGCATATATTTTCCATTAAGTGTGTGAATGAACAAGTGCATTTTGATTTCACTGAAGTATGCAAACTTTTCAGAGATATTGGTTTAAAATCTGAACCTTTAGTATAAATGGTTTTGTTTTTTCACAGCATTTTGTTTTGCTGCTTCACTCTGATGGTCCATTTTATTGTATTAGTATTTCCAGCCGTGCATTTATTTAGAACTGCTCCTCGAATATGAATTTTGTCATTTGTACGTGTGTAACAGACCCGCAAAAGGCTTTCATTACACACAAATATTCCCATCCTCTTCTCATTTGGTGAGTGTTTTGTTTTTGCTGTTTTGCATGCGTTTCCTGTCAATCACTCATATCTGGACAGGTGTAAACACCTGTGACCTTTGACCCACGTCACATCTGACAGGAACCCACAGCAGCTTTTCAGCTTGAAAGATTTTTCTCTTCTATTTCTAATAAATGCTGTTCTTTTGAACTTTCTATTCATCTGTGAATCCTGAAAAATAAAATATATCACGCAGAAATAAATTATTTTTTCCAATATATTCACGTAGAAAACAGTTATTTCTAAATTATAATAATTTTTCACAATTTTTTATGTTTTTGCTGTATTTTTGATCAAATAAATGCATCCTTGGTGAG
>NW_015542582.1:660308-664733 GCF_001515605.1 Sinocyclocheilus anshuiensis
GTGGAACCCCAAACGCAAAGTAAATGAAGTCAATCTTAACAGAAAAATTAGATGTAAAGATAATCAAATGCCTTTCCGTAGGTCAGGCCATTTCAGGAAAAGCCTTCAATGAAATCTGCCTGGTGTTTCCTTCAAAGTTTAATGTTACTCGTGCTGTTTTGTGTTGTATTAGAGGCTGTGTTTCTGCTCTGTTCTGTGCTGAGCTATGCTGCTGATCTTGGTGTAGTATTGATGCCCTGCTGCCCCAGGTGTGTGTATGTGAGTGAGTGTGTGTGCGTGCGTGTGTGTTTGAGGTGGTTGCGTGTGTGTGTGTTTGAGGTGAGTGTGTGTGTGTGTGTGTTTAAGGTGAGTGTGTGAGGTTAATAAATGTGCCGTCGTCAGCGTTTGCAGCACCTGTGATGAGTTTGTGTTCAACATAAACAAGCACAAAGCCTGAGGGAGCAAACACAAACACACGTATGAATACACACATAACATGCTCTCAGAGTCGGTGAGCTGTGTTCGGTGGCGTCGGCTGGATCTGTAAGGGTCTGTTTTTCTGTAAAGCGTGAATCTGGAGCACTGAAGGATGCTGGGAGGATACAGAGACACCCAAAGTGTAAAATAGGCCAGAGAGAGAGTGTGTGTGAGTCCTTTAGTTCCCCTCAAACACACACACGCACACACACACACACACACGGTCCAAAACACTCGCCAAGAATAATGCGAGTAAAAAGGGCTTTGCGGAGTACTGAGCTGGTCTCCATATGTTTGCTAACCATCTGCTGCACATTTATTAGGAATACGGCTGTAATTGAACGGTAAGAACAACAGCGACTGTCAGCGATGTCAGTGACGCGAGCGATTCACCGGCTAATAATAACAGGGTTTATTACCTGCTAAAGCCTTTTAGCGTTAGAAACGTTTGAGGAAAGCGGTCTCTTCTGCTCGCCAAGGTTGCATTTATTTAATTAAAAATACAGAAAAATGTTGTAAAATTGTCAAATGTATAAAAATTAAAATGAGCTGTTTTCTATGTGAATATCTGTTAAACTGTAATTTATTTCTGTAACAGCGACTGTCAGCGATGTCAGTGACGCGAGCGATTCACTGGCTAATAATAACAGGTTTATTACCCGCCTTTTAGCGTTAGAAACGTTTGAGGAAAGCGGTCTCTTCTGCTCGCCAAGGTTGCATTTATTTAATTAAAAATACAGAAAAATGTTGTAAAATTGTCAAATGTATAAAAATTAAAATGAGCTGTTTTCTATGTGAATATCTGTTAAACTGTAATTTATTTCTGTGATCAAATCTGTATTTTCAGCATCATTACTCCAGTCTTCAGTGTCACATGATCTTCAGAAATCATTCTAATATGCTGATTTGCTGCTCAAGAAACATTTCTGATTATTATCAATACTGAAAACAATTGTGCTGCACAATCCCACATTTTATTTTTCAGGATTCACAGATGAATAGAAAGTTCAAAAGAACAGCATTTGTTTGAAAGAGAAATCTTTTGAAACATTATACATGTATTTACTGGCACTTCTGATCATTTTAATGCGTCCTTGATGAATAAAAGTATACATTTTGTAACAAAAATACATCTTACGGTCTACAATCCTTTCAATGGTAGTGTACATGTAAAATATTCCTTGTGATAAGGACAAAACTGTGCATATATTTGAAGAAAAACACATTGAAGATGTCAGTATTTATGGCTGCTAATTGTTCAGTTTTGTTTCTCTGTTGCAGGAGACTAATGAAATCGTGGCCATTAAGAAGTTTAAGGACAGTGAAGGTGAGTCTCCTGCTGTGTGTCCAGACCGTCTGTCTGTGACATCATGATATGCAGCTCATGAATATTAATAAGGCTCCGCTAATGATAGATACTGTAAGCATGACGTATTAATCTGAAGATCAGATTTATAGAAGAGCATTTGTTATAAACATTCTATATCAAAATAATAATATAAATTATTTAATTTAATTTAACAAATTGTGATTAGAAATTAACATGCATAAAATATGCATTTCTTAAATTGCAGCTTTATAGAAGAGCATCTGTTCTATATCGGAATATTAATAATAATAATATAAACATTACATAAACATTACATGCATACATTTAACATCAAATTATAATTAGAAATTAATATACATAAAATAGGCTTTTTTTTTATAATTACAACTTTACAGAAGAGCATTTGTTCGATAAACATTCCATATCGGGGAAATTTTTTATTTTTATTTTTTATTAATACTTTAATATGCGTAAACTTCCATAAACACACAGCTTTGTCTTCGTACTCTGTTCCAGTGCTAAAACTAAAATTATTAAAATCATGTTTTGTTAACTGAAATAAAGCTGAAATAAAATAAAATGAAGAATAGTATAAATATTGGGTGCAAAACTATATTAGAAATTACTAAAAGACATTTAAGTTAAAGCACTAAAATTACTAACTGTAAATAAATTAAAACTAAAACAAATAAAAATATATATTAAACTGGACAACTATGAAAAATATGAAAGTTAAATAATTAAAATAAAACCTGAAAATATAAAATAAAATTCAAAATATTAATAAAAACTATAAGTAGTATATAAATAATACTAAATTAACTGAAATAAAATGAAATAAATTATAATATAAATATTAGATGAAAAAACTACATTGCAAATACTTAAAATTAGGGCTGTCAATCGATTAAAATATTTAACCGCGATTAATCGCATGACTGTCATGAGTTAACTCGTGATTAATCGCAACTTAATCGTACATTTTTATCTCTTCTAAATGTACCTTAAATTAATACTTTTCAACATTTTCATCTACTGTAATCAACATGGTCACGGACAAATATGGATGCTTTATGCAAATGTATGTTTATTATTAGCAAAACCATACTCAACGTAGAGCATGAAGACTAGACATGGTCATAGATGTTTTTCAAAGAACTTGTCTATTAAACACATGAAAAAAAGAACATAGAAAAACCAGGTTTCCATTACTTCTCTTTCTTTGCACTGAGCAATACTTACACAAGCTTGTTTACATTATTTGCAGGACAATTCATTAATTGCAGTGTTAAGTCGCTGGGGTATATTTGTAGCAATAGCCAACAATACATTGTATGGGTCAAAATGATCCATTTTTCTTTTATGCCAAAAATCATTAGGATATTAAGATCATGTTCCATGAAGATATTTTGTAAATTTCCTACCGTAAATATATCAAAACTTAATTTTTGATTAGTAATATGCATTGCTAAGAACTTCATTTGAACAACTTTAAAGACGATTTTCTCAATATTTGGATTTTTTTGCTTCCTCAGATTCCAGATTTTCAAATAGTTGTATCCCTGCCGAATATTGTCCTATCTTAACAAACCATACATCAATGGAAAGCTTATTTATTCAGCTTCAGATGATGCATAAATCTCAATTTCAAAAAATTGACCCTTATGACTGGATTTGTGCTCCAGGGTCACATATATTTAAATGTAAAAATTAAATGTCAATCAAAAATAATATAGACATTTAATAAATACATTGAAATCTGAAAATATAAAATAAAAGCCAACTCAAAAAAATGAATAAGAACTGTAATTAGTATATAAATAATACTAGTTACACTTAAGTAATGTTTTATGTTGTGTTACAACTGAAACAAAGTAACTAATTATGTTCTATTTTTGTAATTGAAAGTGACAAATTAGTTTCTGGTTTCTACTGGTTTTGTGACATTTCAGTTTACATATAAAAAGTACTGCATGTTGACTTCTTGTGGCTCTCTGCTCAGAAAATGAGGAGGTGAAGGAGACGACCATGCGTGAGCTGAAGATGCTCCGCACGCTGAAGCAGGAGAACATCGTGGAGCTGAAGGAGGCGTTTCGGCAGCGAGGGAAGCTGTACCTGGTGTTTGAGTACATGGAGAAGGTGAGATGAGACGGAGAGCGCTGAGATGCTCGGTCCCTGTTCTCCTGATGTGGTTTGTTGAGGTGATTGTGTGTGTGTTTGTGCTGCAGAACATGCTGGAGCTGCTGGAGGACATGCCTAACGGAGCTCCGCCGGAGAAGGTCCGGATCTACATCTACCAGCTGATCAAAGCCATCCACTGGTGCCATAAGAACAACATCGTCCACAGAGGTCACAGAAAACCAATTAGAAAAACAAAATCACTTATATTTTAATGATTTATTTAATTATTAAATCTGCAGAGGTGTGAGACCACCTGCAATAAAATAAATAATATTTTAATACAATAAAAAAATTAAATAATTAAAAAATAATATAAATAATTCTAAATGTAATTTTTTTGAATAAAATATAATTGATTTATAAAATAAATATTAAATATTTAATTATATTATTTGATTTTTAGCATTGTCCATAGAGATGTTAGACCACCTGTAATACAATTTTTATTTTATTGTAAT
>NW_015542582.1:665631-666645 GCF_001515605.1 Sinocyclocheilus anshuiensis
ATTTAAATATAAAAATAATTATTTATTTTATTTTAATAAAATCTATTTTAATTATATTATTAAATATGAATCATTGTCCTCTGAACTGCATTAAATATTACACATGCATGCTGGATTGATCTGTCTCTCTGGCTTTCTAGATATCAAGCCGGAGAATCTGCTCATCAGCTCCGACGATATGCTCAAACTGTGCGACTTCGGTGAGTTTCTGTAGTCATGTGACCGTGAAGCACCAATCACTGGGCTTTTATCTGGATTGTCCGATGCGCATCACAGGACTTTGTGTGTGAGCGAATCCGAATTCTCATACTGACCTGTATTAGACTCGTGTGTGTGTGTGTGTGTGTGTGTGTGTGTGTGTGACAGCAGGTGGTCTGTCTGTCTGTTCTCCATTCTGCTGGAAACACTGCCATTGTTTTGATTGTGAAATGCAATCAAACATCTTCTGTCCTCCTAAAATCCTCTCAAAAGACAGAAAAATCACCAATAAGATCTGTTTATGTCTCAGTTGTTTCTTTAACATGCTTGATCAGTCACTGATGTAAATGTGAGGTCTGTTGTTCTGGCAGGGTTTGCGCGGGATCTCTCTGAAAGCACCGATGCAAACTACACTGAGTATGTGGCGACTAGATGGTACCGATCCCCGGAGCTGCTGCTGGGGTGAGTGTGTGAACGTCAGTAATGTTATCAGTGGATGGGTACAACTGTCTTGTCGCATTTCAATATGAAAAAAAAGTTATATTTTGCTCAAATAAATTCTGTTTTATTTTAATGTCTGTCTATTTTAAAGTTTATTTTTAGGGCCATTTGATTATTTTTTTGGACCGTTTGAATTTTTTTCTCACATTTATAACCCTAAATTCTTTCTTTAATGCATCTGAATGTTACTTTCTATTTTATTTTATTTTATTTTATTTAAAATAAATGAATAAATAAATAAAAATTAATAATATGTCAAATAAAATGTTCATAATGAAATTTTATTTTAATTAATATTTTATAATAATATTATTA
>NW_015542582.1:666824-668216 GCF_001515605.1 Sinocyclocheilus anshuiensis
TGTTAAATGTGAGCCAAAATCATCACAATTAAAAGAACCAAAGACTTAAACTACTTCAGTCTGTGTGCATTGAATTTATTTAATACACGAGTTTCACAATTTGAGTTGAATTACTGAAATAAATTAACTTTTCCACGACATTCTAATTTATTGAGATGCACCTGTAGTTCAAATAGATTAAAAATAAAATGTATATTCTATCATTTATTTCAATTTTAAAAAGTCAACATTATTTAATTTTGTTTAATTTCGATTATGAATTATTTTATTGTTTATTTAATATAATCAATAAACATAACCTCACATAATATGTATATGATATAAGTGTGCCCTGATCATGCTCTTGGCAGGTTTCACTGATTCGCTGATTGTCTGTGGTGTTTGTTCATGAGTCTCTCACCTGATAATCAGAGTCTCTGTCAGGGCTCCGTACGGGAAGGCGGTGGACATGTGGTCGGTGGGGTGTATTCTGGGCGAGCTGAGCGACGGTCAGCCTCTGTTTCCGGGCGAGAGTGAGATCGACCAGCTCTTCACCATCCAGAAGGTCCTGGGGCCTCTGCCGCCCGAACAGATGAAGCTCTTCTACAACAACCCACGCTTTCACGGGCTACGGGTCAGTCTGTCTGTCCCTCTCGAATCAGATCAGCTGCTCCTGTTCTTACTGTAAGCCATTCATCAGCGCGTGTTCTCCGTGTGTAGTTTCCCTCGGTCAGCCATCCGCAGACTCTGGAGAGACACTATCTGGGGATCATCAGTCCAGTCCTGCTTGACCTCATGAAGGTAAGAGATGTGTGTGTGTTTCCTCAGGAGTGAGCTCAAGCTGACACAATCTCCGTTTGAGGGCTTCCTGAATTGGAAAAACATTTTAAAAATAAAAGATAAAAAAAATGTCAAAATATAGTTAAAAATAAGTGCAACCGATAAAATTATAGAATATAATGTGTGTATATAAATATATAAAATTTTAACTAAGATAATAAATGTAACAAGATAATATATGATAAAATAAATTAGTATAAAAATATGTAATTACAACAAGAGTTAAAAACAAATTTAAATAGATTGTAAAATAAAAATAAATTGTTTTAGTTTTTTATATATGTTGTAATGAATATAATTAATAAATCATATGATAAACAAAAGCATTAATATAAAATATAAAATATATGAAGTATACTTAAGAAGTACAACAATAACTTTTTTATTAATAAACAATATAATATAATAAAAATATGTAAATAAAATGATATAAAAATAAATTAATTTGTTTATAATACTGTTTATATACATATATATATATATAAAGAACATAAATAATAAATATAAGAACATATCATAAATAAAAATAATATAAAAATATAGAGTATACTTTAAAAGTAAAACGAATAAAAA
>NW_015542582.1:668414-670512 GCF_001515605.1 Sinocyclocheilus anshuiensis
GTGTGAGTGTGAGTGTGTGTGTGTGTGTGTATGTGTATGTGTGTGCGCGTTTTTGTGACAAATGAGATATAAATATAAATTTGTATAATGACAAAGGTATGACATAGGTATTACAAGGAGAAGGTGACTTTTCAGGACATTACCCCATGTCCCCACTTTTCAAAACGCTTATAAATCACACAGAATGGAGTGTATTGAAAATCTGAAATAGCACAAAGTTTCCTGTAAGGGGTAGGTTTAGGGGTAGGGTTGGTGTAGGGCAATAGAATATACGGTCTGTACAGTATAAAAACCATTACACCTATGGGATGTGTCCCCACTTTTCACAAAAACAAACCCGTGTGTGTGTGTGAGTGTGTTGTTCATCACATGGGATGGTATAATCAGACTGAAAGGGAGAGAAATTAGTCAGGTTTTCCGTAACCTTCACGTTTCAAAGCTGTATGAAATATTAAATAATCAAACTAATTAGTGTTTTTGTGTTTGTCATCCGTCCCCCACACAGATCTAAACGAGCCTGACCTTCCCTTCAAGCACTCGTTCGCTGGGTTTCCATTCGCTTGCACTTCATTAGTCTTTACCTGAGGACTGAATCAGTCCGTGTAGCCTACATACTACACCTGTTTGTGTGCCTTTTTACTCTCTGTGAGTTTAGTAGTCAGCATGTTGCTGCGTTTGTTAGCGGTTAGCACAGCTGGTCCGTGTTTATGCTAATGAGCATGACTCACAGCGCTTCATTAGGTGAATGTGTCGTATCACCACCGCCGTAATTGTGCGCTAATTATATTTGCAGCATGGTGGTTTCCTTATTTCTGTAGCGGCAACTCTCCTGCTGCTAATAATCCTGACACTGAAAGTATCCTCCGGTAAACTCTAACAGGAAGCTTGTTCTGTCATGCTTTAATGAAACAACATGAATCATGCCTGAAATAAATCCCCAATAAATTAAGTGTAGGACATTGTGGTAATTAACGCTAACGGTGTTCTGGTGCGATGGGCTTGTTGAAGCTCGTTTCCTCTGGCAGTCGGATATTAATAGATATTCGTTGGGTGAATCTCATGAAATCTGTCAAAATGATTTTCAAGTCGTGTTTCACCACAAAAATCAAAAGGAGGAAAAAAAATTCATATGTATTTTGCATAAAAACGGTGAAGCTCGCTTTTAGGACCATGACGTGTTTTGCAACATGACATGCAATGCAAAAAAACATTACTTTTATAATATTTTTTATCCATAATACAGTACACAAAATACTGTATTACAATAATGAGAATCATCATTGACAATAATGACCTCAAAGAAAACAACAGTATATATAATTGTTAATTATGTGTGTGTGTGTGTGTGTGTGTGTGTGTGTGTGAGTGAGTGTGCGTGTGTGCGTGCGTGCGTGCGTGTGTAGGACCATGACGTGTTTTGCAACATGACATGCAATGCAAAAAAACATTACTTTTATAATATTTTTTATCCATAATACAGTACACAAAATACTGTATTACAATAATGAGAATCATCATTGACAATAATGACCTCAAAGAAAACAACAGTATATATAATTGTTAATTATGTGTGTGTGTGTGTGTGTGTGTGTGTGTGTGTGTGTGTGTCTGTGTGTATGTATGTGTGTATATATATATATATATATATATTGAGAGAGAGAGAGCGAGAGAGAGAGAGAAAGATATATATATGTATATATACAGTGTTGGGGACATGTAACGGCGTTTTACATATTTTATTATTTAATTTAATTACAAAATAAATGTAACCGTAATCAGTTACAGTTACCAAGAAAAAAATTGTAATTAAATTACAGTTACTTATGAAAATGTTAACGATATATAGCCTAACGCGGACGGAATATGTCACATTTTGGACGAATAAATCAAAAGTAGGTCAGTAGGCTACACTTGAATCAAAACCAAAAATATGGACTAGTGTCTGTGAATATTAAGCCGCGAAAAGACAATATATGAGTCCTGCACGTTCTGCGTGTCTGTGGAAATCAGGCGCGGACTGACCATCGGGAGAACCGGGACAATTCCCGGTGGCCTGGCAGCCGATTTGGCCCGCTATTTTAATATTATTATTGTATAA
>NW_015542582.1:670635-672649 GCF_001515605.1 Sinocyclocheilus anshuiensis
ATTTTAATATTATTATTGTATAATTGCCTGCCGAATGTACTAAAGCGATTATTTCCGAATTTGCCATTCGATAATTAAATCTCTAATAAATCATGAATTGGTTTGTCGTGACTGGCAATGCTTCGGCTCGCCTCCACCAAACGGTTTGGATCAGAGTAATCAATGCGAGAGAGAGAATGGAGTGGACTGTGGAAGCGCACAGATGGAGCAGAGAAGCAAAACTACTGTTCAGGGTTTCAAGTTTAATTTATAATAAAATTTAAGATAATTATATATTACTATAAGAATTATATATTTCTATAAGATAGTATGTATGTATATTCTAAAATATAGTACAGTACACAGAAAATTGTATAGGAAGGTACTGTAAGTAAAAATTTTCAATTCATTATAATAATCAGAATTAAAGAAATGTGCTTAGTTTTCTTGAAAAGAATTGAAAAAATAGTTGTTTTTTTTTACTTAAGTTTTTTCTTTCAATTTCACTGTGAAATGTTTTCATAGGATCAAATGGTTGAGACTGTCAACCAGGATTGTCCATGTCATTGTGGTTTGTATTTTCAGAACCTGTTGTTGTTAAACCCGAATGAGCGCTATCTGACTGAACAGAGTCTGAACCACCACGCCTTCCAGACTCAGCGCCTGACGGAGCGACCCGGCCCGCTCACACCCACACCTGTCCGCTCCTCCAAGAGGAAACCGCTCCTGGACAACAGTGCCCCCAGCAGGTCAGGAGGAGTAATGAAATCAGACTGAGGAGAGTCAATGTTACAGTGATGGCCTGTGCTTGGAATGGAAAACTAGTGTACTTATTGTATACTGGCTAATTATCTGGTTAAGTATGCAATATTTCAAATAGTAGTATGCTATTTTTGGTGACATGATCTTATTACATTTACAACTCGAAAATAGTTAATTTTGCATTTTTAATCCAGTTTTGTGTACAATTTCTAGCTTTTGGCAGCAAATAATGAGTCTTACTTCATTTAGATTCATCATTCTGCAAGTCAAGGTCAAGTAAAATTAATATAAAGTCAATTTAAATGCATTGCATTATGGGATACAGAATATTACACAATGTGCTCATTGAATACTGCAAATTGTGCTACATTTAGTAGGTCATCAGGTATTCCATACAAAAATACAGTGCACCAAATGCGATAGATAGACAGACAGACAGACAGACAGATAGATAGATAGACCAACAGATAGATAGATAGATAGATAGACAGACAGATAGATAGACCAACAGATAGACAGACAGACAGACAGACAGATAGATAGATAGACCAACAGATAGATAGATAGATAGATAGACAGACAGATAGATAGACCAACAGATAGACAGACAGACAGACAGACAGATAGATAGATAGACCAACAGATAGATAGATAGACAGATAGATAGATAGATAGATAGATAGACCAACAGATAGACAGACAGACAGACAGACAGATAGATAGATAGACCAACAGATAGATAGATAGACAGATAGATAGATAGATAGATAGATAGACCAACAGATAGACAGACAGACAGACAGACAGATAGATAGATAGACACAGACAGATAGATAGATAGACAAACAGGCACAGATAGACAGACAGACAGAGACAGATAGATAGATAGATAGATAGACCAACAGATAGACAGACAGACAGACAGACAGATAGATAGATAGACACAGACAGATAGATAGATAGATAGACAAACAGGCACAGATAGATAGATAGATGATAGATAGATAGACAAACAGGCACAGATAGATAGATAGACAGATAGATAGATAGATAGATAGATAGATAGACAGGCGAACAGACAGACAGATCCAAAAAACTGTTTTCCTCAAACAGTGTTGCATACAGTCACCAAGGTTTGCGTACTTTAATTTTGAATGGGTCTTTAGGGGTCATGTGGTCAAGAGTTCAAGTCACCATCGCTCAAACAGCCGCGACTGTTCCAGTCTGCCCCGCCACGGGAACGAAGACCTCCACCCGTCCAGCACCGAGGCAT
>NW_015542582.1:673004-675106 GCF_001515605.1 Sinocyclocheilus anshuiensis
TCCTGAATGGGTCGGTACCGTCTGCCAACAGCCTGAGTCCGGTGATGCACCCCAAATCCCTTCAGCCGCTCAACCGCTCGGCGTCGTGCGGTAAAGACCTGGCCAGCCTGCATCACGCCAAAGAGGCCAAATCCAAAGCAGGCGATTTTGACTTTGGCAAACCGGCGGACGGACCGGTGCCCAAATACCTGAAATCCAACACGCCTCGCTCCCAGAACCGCCATTCCTTTGTGGAGGGCAAGACCAGCACTTTGGCGGGGGACCGGGAGAAACAGAGCCGCCACGGCTCATCTTTGGGCGGAAAGGGGTCATCTTCGTACCTGAGTTTGTCCAAGAGTCACGGAGTGCTTAGCGACGCCAAATCCGTGAGCAACCTCAGCGACATGCGACTGCACCCGGATGACCCCGCTGGCTCTCCGCGCTACTTCCCCAGCAGCTGCTTGGACCTCAACATGAACCTGAACTTGCCAGCGCCGGGCAGTCCATCCCTGCAACACGGGGAGCGTTCCGGACACAGTCCCGCAGTGGGGCGTCGCAGCAAACTGGAACGGGATGGAAGCATGGCTGAGCCGTCCACCCGCCGTTCCTCATCAAGGCAGAAGAGTGACGGAAACCCTGTCGATCCGCTTGACCCCATAGGGGGACTGTCTCTTTCGGCACCCCATGAGTTCCCCTACGGCATGGGCTACACCAGCCCGTTTTCCTCCCAGCAGAGGCCGCATAGGCACTCCATGTATGTGCGGAGGGAACGGGGGCGACCCCACGGAGGTGAGGCGGGTGGATTGGCAGTGGGGCAAGGGATGTCCACGAGGGCCAGCAGTCTACAGCTCCTGACCCCTCAGCTACAGCATCGGACCCTGCCGAGACACATGGACAATGCCGTGTCGCGGGAAGCGGGATTAGACGACATCAGGGTCAGTCCTCCAGACCTCTTTCACTTTCTTTAGTGATTTGCTAGCGCAGAGCATTGCAGCATGCTTTATGATGCCTGTGAGTGTTCGTGAAGTGTGTAGAGTTGGTCCAGTGGTGGGTCTGGATGAGGAGTGGACAGCTTTAGCTCCAGTGTTTAGCTCCATCCCTAATCAGTCAGACCTGAAAAATCCATCCAAAGTCTTCAAGTTTGCAGGTTGAAAATTGCAGGCAGGTGTGTTTGGTCAAGGTTGGAGCTAAACTCTGCATGACAGTAGTTCTACAGGATTGGAGTTGCCCATCCCGGGTCTGGGTGAAGTCTGGACGTGTGGCTTGTAAATATTAGGCTCCGTTCCAAACCTTAATAAGCTGCCCCAGTGTCTATTGTCTACATAGGCTGCTAGCTTCTAAGGCAACATCCTACAAAATTTTGAATTAAAATATTGGCTCCCTTTCGGTTGATGGGAGTGAATTTGATTTTAATTGACCACAAAAAATAGGGAGTTTAATTTGAATGACAGGAAGAGGAACTATCTATCTATCTATCTATCTATCTATCTATCTGTCTGTCTGTCTGTCTATATGTGTCTGTCTGTCTGTCTATCTATCTGTGCCTGTTTATCTATCTATCTGTTAGTGCTGGGCGGTATGACCAAAAATTTATATCAGTATTTTTTTTTCATGCATGACCGGGTGTTAACCATATTTTCTACTGATTGAGAGGAAATACTGCAGTATATTGACTTAGAATGCCCTATTTTACTGTCATGAGTGAATATTGTCAAAAAATACCACACTAAATAGTGACTAAACACGACCCCTTTTAATACATGTTAACCAGGAGTCACTCTCATTTATAATCGCGGCATCGTCTGATAAAATCAACATGCATCTACACTAAAGAGCGGCTACGTGGTTGTTTTGGCTATATTACTTTTTTGTCTCATGCAGCACACTGCCTGCGTCAAGTCAGACCTCGCGTTTGCGGGACAGCACTGGCGAAATCTTTTAACTGAACCATAGCTAGGTTTGTCAGTATGAATATTCGATGGAAAAAAGCCACTAAAAGGGTCTGAAAGTTGCTAAATCTAGTGCTAAAGTCGTGCTCGTGTGTGTGAGACGCAGGAGCTGATGGCAGGGGGCGGTGGATATTTGTGGCGGTCAATGTGGATATTGTGGATGAGTTCTTCTGT
>NW_015542582.1:675116-693820 GCF_001515605.1 Sinocyclocheilus anshuiensis
CTATCTGTCTATCTGTCTATCTGTCTGTCTGTCTGTCTGTCTAGTTTGTGTACAGTATGATGTCTGAGTGTGTTGTCTAGGTAGGCAGCTCACTAGGGTTTGTAACAGGGTGTTTGTATGAATGTGTGCGGGCACTTTGTGCTTCACCTGCTCTCATCTCTCCATAAACAGAGCGACCCCGCGGCCGCAGAGGTCAGTCACACGCGACCTTTAATCCGGGAGTCCACACGGGACAACACCACCGCCTTTCACGCGCCACGGCAAAAGAGCGAGGTCCGCACCATCCTGCTTTCCCTCTCTTTCACTGTCTCTATACCTCCTTCTCTTCATACTCCTCTTTCTGCTGCCCATTTTTCTGTTCGCTTTGCTCTCTCATTCAGACGGAGGCATTTCGGTTGTGTTTTCTTCTGTTTGGAGTTTAAACACAGGGGAAATCGTCACTGTTCATGATAAATAATGTCCTCAGTGTTACACGCAGCACTTTTTCAGCTGGAAAGGGTCTTTGACAAATGTTGATGCTGCAGGGAGGTGTTTATCACGAGCAGCTCGCAGATGACAGCGGATCGGCCAAAGAGAACCGCATGATGTACAGCGACTCAGTGCCGCGACGGGTCGGGAGCTTCTACAGGGGTCAGTCTCCTCACACTTATGCACATGATGCTTCTGATTTTAACAAATGATATAGACAGAGTTTGAAGTGACAAGCTACAAGAAATGTGCATGCCATCAGATTGTTCTTTGTAAGCGAACGATAAAGTAATGTGTTATCATAATATATAATAATTCTTACTTTTTAATTAAGAATTTAATTGAATTTGATTTGATTTCTATGTTGTCTAATTCATTTATTAGCAGATGCAATTGAACACCTCTCTGTTCCTCATGCTGTAGTCATGTACTCTAAGTGCATGCATAATAAAAACAAACAATAAAGTAATGTTTTATCATAATACTAGTTATTTTATTACTTTAATTTATTTAAATTATAATTTAATAAAAAAAAAATTCTATATTGTCTAATTTATTTAGTAAAGAATGCAATTGAAAACCTGCAGTTGAAAACCGTTCCTCTTACTGTAGTGCATGCATATTAAATAATAAAAAAAACAACAACAAAGTAGTGTTTTATCGTTATACTGGGATTAATTTGATTAATTTATAAAAATGTATTAGTTTATAATTCAGTTTAATTTAATTTAATTTATTTTTTTGTTGTCTATTTATTAACAAATGCAATTGAAAACTGTTCCCCGTACTGTAGTTCATGCATAATAAATAATAAATTAATAACAATAATGTTTTTATCATAATACCAGGGTTATTTTGTTAATGTATTAAATTAGATTAAATTAAATTAAATATTTTGTTTTACTTTATTTTTTATGTTCTCTAATTTATTTACTGACAAATGCAATTGAAAATCTCTCCGTTCCCCATACTGTAGTCGCGTAATGTAGGTGCATGCGTAATAAATAACAACAAAGTAATGTTTTATCATGATGCCAGAGTTTTGTTACTTTTTCATTTTATTTAATTGTATTATTTAATTGTATTATTTTTCTTTCTATGTTGTCTTATTTGTTCTTTAATGAATGCCATTGAAAAGTTCTCTGTTCCCTGTATACTGTAGTCACGTATTATAGGTTCACGCAGTGCTTGCTACAGTCTCTACACTGCAGGCACGATGCAAATTAAATTAAATTGCTCCCATTATAATCAACAAAACTGTCAACACCGCATGCGTCGCAGTACAGTCATTGCATGCTAACTATGTTGGAAGGACAATCAAAACCCACCAAAACAAATACCACTTTGGAAAAAAAAAAAAAAAAGAGTGAGAAGTAATGCAAAAGTTACTATAACAGTGCAATATAATTAGTTGCTTTCTGTAACACTGTTTGATCTCAGCGCATTAATCTCATTAATATGTTGATGTTGTTCTGTTTTGATCAGTGCCGTCTCCCAGACCCGATAACTCGTTCCACGAGAGTTCAGGAGTCACGATGGACAGCAGCCACAACATACACCAACCCACATACGACCCGTGGTGAGGATGATGCACTGACACACTCTATTAGTGCCCTACTCTAAATATGCTAAATACATTTGTATGTGCTACTATTATTTGGCTCCACCAAAATGTAATTTGAATTAAACTTTTTTCCATGATAACGTGAAAAAATATATCATGCAAGGACTGTATTTTTAAAAATGTGTAGCTTCCCTGTGCTTGGAATAAACAAATTATGGAACAAATATATTTATATTAATAGCCATGATGCAATGAATGCTTTTTACAATTATTTCTGATACTTGAGTGCATTGGACAGTCAAGCAGGAAGTGACAAACAGGAAATGAGTCTAAATTTAAAAATAAAAATTCTAAATTGAAGTCATTATTCACTGAAAATCACGTTTAATTTTAAAAGTAAAAAAATTTGAATAGTCGTGATATGAAAATAAAAATTAAAACAAATTGTTTTTACAATTAGAATTAGTAACTTGTTTTTAGAGAAATCTCAGGTGACCAGTTTCTTTGGTAATTCTTGTTAATTAAAACTAAAACCATTAAAACATTTTCCTTACTTGAAATAAAATAAACAGTAACTAAAATCAAATATAAAAAATGTATTTTATTTAGGTTAGTTACCAAGGCAACATTTCTAATTTTTGTTTAGCTTAAACTGAAACAAATAAAAATGAATGAAAACTATGTGGACATATAAAAAACAATAATTAAAAATATTAATAAAAGCATTAATAAAATAAAAATTATAATTAAATAAAAAATTTAAAAGAGATGTAAGCATGGGTTGTATTAAAGTGTGTCTTGTTTGATGAGGACGGGGTCTGAGACGCGGGACATGAGTCCTCCAGAACCCACCAAAGAGAAGGAGAAACAAGGCTTCTTCAGATCCATCAAGAAGAAGAAGAAGAAGTCTCAAACCGTGAGTCTGTGTGTGTGTCACGTGTTTTATGTCTTACAGTTTAATGTGTGTGTAAGTGACTAGTAGAGTGTAAACCAGACCCGTCACCCGACTCGACCCAGTCTTTTGAAGTCGCATGATAGCTTTGTGAGAGGAACAGTCCAAAGCTTAAGTCGTTTTTCACGGAATATCACATATTTTTAAAAGACCAAAAAGTTGGATTCGATATAATCATTTTTATCATTTTATAATTAATTATTTAACCCATAATCAATATTCAGTTGTTTCTAGAGAGTTAAAATCTCTCAGGTAGGGTAACCTGTTTGCAGGGTTATTATTGTTAATTAAAACCAAATGCTTTTTGTTTTTGTTTGTTTTTGTTTTTGCTTGAAATAAAATAAAATATAAAATAAACTAACTGAAATCAAATAAAATATTTAAAAACTCTTATTTTCAGCTAATTTTAAGTTATCTGGAAGTACTAAAATAACTAAAACTAAAAGTTAATATTAAAACTATATAGACCAAACAATAACAACTAATAAAAGTGACAGAAACAAAATTACAAAAACTAACAAAAATTAAAACGAAAATGGAAAATATAAAAACTAATTCAAAATATTAAAAATTAAAAAAATTGAGTTGTCATGATACGAGCCCTTTTAAAATAAAAACATGAAATATTTATTTTTATATTTAATTGTAAACCCTAATCAATCTCAAATTTCTAGAGCGTTAAAATCTGTTAGGGTAGTTGATTAGTTTGCAGGTTATTGTTGTTAACTAAAACTAAAACCATTAAAAAAAAATTTCGTTACTTGGAAGAAAAGAAAATTTAAAAGAAAAAAGAAAAACTTAGTTCAATTTGATGTGCTAAAATAACTTGAATAAGCTGAAATAAAATAATATTGAAATAATAATATTATGATGTTGTGAAAAGCCATTCGTGTTTTTGCTTTGTCTAATCTGGTTAATTATAATGAAATAATAATCATCATCATAAAATGTAATATTAATAATAGTATGAAAATGAATATGAGCTAATAGTCATAAAAAAGTAATAATAGTAATATTAATATTATGTAATGCTTAAAATAATAAATATGTTGTAAGATGCCATTAGTGTTTTTACTATATATGGGTCAAAGATGAAAAAGGGTTTAAGCATAAAAACAATAAGTGTAATACTGCTTTAAATTGTTGTTGTTTTTTCCACAAAAAATGTAAAAGTTTTCGGTTTAATTTAATTGCAATTTTGTTTTTCTGAGCAAAAAATAAATATCATACATTTTTCCCTGATTTACAGAAGACCCTAAAATGTCATTCAGTGTAGCAATCTTGTCAGGCATATTTACAACAAAAATCAATTTATGACATATTAAAAGACTAATTACTTTCACCCCAAATACCAATTAGTTCTACAAACATCTAATCTTGTCAAATGTGTGGTAAGTACTGCAGAGTGCTGCTCCGTACGTACGTGTGATCGTGAATCTCGAAAGTGAAAGTAAAAAAACAAGCGCACGTTCAAAAGCGATTTCAATGTCCAATTATTAATAACGGCTCCCTGATGCCCGCAGTTTATATACAGTATAATTGCCCAACGATATTATTTCGACATAAGATATTGAAGTAACGTATATTTTTCCTCCCATCTCGTATCTATTCCCTTTAGGGGTTCCATTTTTTTAAATGGAAATATCTTAGGGCGAATTCCAAATGGAAGTGAGCATCCCTATGCCCTACTCCCTTCGAAGGGCAGAGCTCTTGAAGTGTGTTCTTTGAAGGGTGTAGGGCATTACTCTCTCATATAAGCGTTTGGAACTCCCTGAACTCCCCAAATGTTACCTTGACAACGCTGCGCGTGCGTGCAGCATTCAGCACTCCATCAGTTGTTGCAAATAAATATTTCTTCTTATTATTATTTTATTTAAATATTGTCTAATTGTGTCTTATTTACTATTAAACGTTTTCAAACGAAACTTGCTTACACTACCGTCTTAAATCATATTTCTATCACTGACGAAAAATATGTTGTCTTACATTAAAATAGACAAATTTAATCAGCCTATTCTACTTACGTTTGTATGTGAACTCAAAATCAACCCCAACTTTGCTTTAAAATGCATCGCAAGATCTAATCGAAGATCACGATCACAAACGGAAATCACTTCCGTGAAGTGACCATCGCATGTTCCCTTCGCTAACGGACTTCTGGAAGTGCCCTTCGTGAAGGGATTCAGTTGTTCACTTTCATTTGGAACGTCCCTACAAATGGCGTCCCTTTCCCGAAGTGCCCTTCAAGGGCGCAAAAAAGCCATTTGGAATTCGCCCATAGCCTTATGAGCAGTTGATTTATGCTAATCGACGGACTTTTATGTTAATAAGTGCCGTCATTCGGTTATGTTTATTATATTCATATGTTTCAACACGTTGCAATCATTATATGGCTTGATTTAAGATTAAACATTGTTTGTGCGTGCATGCAGGGGAGGGGTGCGATTTTCGAATAATAATCGAATAATACCCAGGGATTTTCGAATATTATTTTTGCTTGGAATGCCCATCCGTAACATATACTGTATAGGATGTTCTGGAAAAACTATCAGTGTTTTTACTGTGTTCGATGTGCTAAAATATCCGAAACTAAAGCTGAAATAAAAAAATGAATAAAAACTATATAGATGGAAAAACCTAATAAAAAGGATAGAGACTAAATTAGCAAAAACTTTAACAAAAATGTGAACATGGAAAATATAAAAACTAATTCAAAATATTAATAAGAACTAAAAAAAAAATTAGAAAATTAAAAAATAAAAACAAATTCAAAATATGAATAGAAACTATAAAAATAATAAATAATAAAAATAATTGTATGAGCCCTAATCAGACACACAGTGGAGTGGGGTGGCGGATGTGTGAGTGTTGTGCTCTTGTGTTGCAGACAGACGCTGATGACGAGCGACGGCCAGTCATGAGGAAAGCTCTGTTTCCTCTCTTTCACTCTCAGAGGAGCTTCATGCGCAGCTCCTCTGAGAGAGAGCGTCCCCTAGTGGCCACAGCAATGGTACAGCAGTCTCACACATACTGTACAATCCGCTAACACACACTAAACCGCTGCGCTGCATGATTAACAGCACTAATCACTTCTGCTCCAGTGGGCTGGGCGCGTGTCTCCTCATTGGCTGTCCGGTCTGTGATGTCATCGTCTCATTAGAATGACTCCGCCCATATCTGCATCCTGTGGTTGGCATGTTTTTCCGCAGAAACAGATTGAGGTTGAACACATATTCATGTCATATTGCAGCCCAAAATCAAAGAAGAACTGTAGGAAATTATATTTTGCTTATAGAAAATGAAGTGCATTTTATGTAATGCAAGAGGCCATTTTCATTTCAGAAATGCAAATAAGCAACACTATATTATTGTAAAATGCATTTGTAAGTCGTAGCATGGTAGTATTTGTGCTGAAATTAATTTATGATGCTTAATTTATGAACAAAATAATGTCCAAACAAACATGATTATTTTGGTTATTATATTACAGAAATTAGACTTAATTTGTGTTATTTTTTTACCTGTAAAAATATAATAATAAAAATAAAGTTAAACTTATTAATTTCTTCTGGAATCATTTGGAATTAAAAAAATTATATAAAATATTGAAATAATAATATTATGATGTTGTTGTGAAAAGCCATTAGTGTTTTTGCTATGTCTAATCTGGTTAATTATAATGAAATAATCATCATCATCATAATAAAATGTTATATTAATAATAGTATGAAAATTTATATAAACTAATAGTCATAAAGTAATAATAATAATATTAATATTAAGTCATACTTAAAATAATAAATATGATGGTGTAAGATGCCATTAGTGTTTTTACTGTCTAATTTGATTAATCGTACATAATATATATATATATATATATATATATAATATTATGATAAAATAATATATTAAAAACAATAATAATATGATGTTGTGAAAAACTATCAGTGTTTTTACTGTCTAATCTGGTTAATAATAATAATAATAATAATAAAGAATAAAACAAGAGAATAAAAAGAGTATTAAAAATAAAAAACAGTATTATGCTTGTTTGCGGGGCTGCTGTTCTCTGTTGTGCTGTTCTGATGTGGAGGTGATTGACAGCGCTGTGCGGCGTGTGATTGGTCAGGTGTCGAGCGAGGGGCCGGCTCAGGTGATTTTTTTACCTGTAAAAATATAATAATAAAAATAAAGTTAAACTTATTAATTTCTTCTGGAATCATTTGGAATTAAAAAAATTATATAAAATATTGAAATAATAATATTATGATGTTGTTGTGAAAAGCCATTAGTGTTTTTGCTATGTCTAATCTGGTTAATTATAATGAAATAATCATCATCATCATAATAAAATGTTATATTAATAATAGTATGAAAATTTATATAAACTAATAGTCATAAAGTAATAATAATAATATTAATATTAAGTCATACTTAAAATAATAAATATGATGGTGTAAGATGCCATTAGTGTTTTTACTGTCTAATTTGATTAATCGTCATCATCATAAAACATAATAATAATAATAATAAAAATATATAAATAACAGTGATATTAAAAATATTAATATTATATATTATAATATGTAATATTATTAGTTATACAGTAATCAGGTGCTGATACAGAAAGCGTCCCGCTCGTACACACACCAGGGCAGCAGACATCGCACCCGCAGCCGCGACCGAGAGCGAGAGCGAGAGCAGGATCCGGAGCGGGACGCAGACTGGCCCGCAGAGAGAGCGCTCGACACACACTCACAGGTGCTCACTCGCACGTCATATGACCGGATCATCAGCAGAGATACACACACTGTCACACTAGAACACTAGAACAGCTTGATTCATAAAGAGCTTTACATAAAAGAACTGCATGTTAATATGCATTCAGAAATAAAACATGCATATACCCTTCTAGTGCTAAATTAATGCATCCTTGATGAATAAAAGTATTATTAAAAAAAAAAAGAAAAAATCTTACTGACCCCAAACTTTTAAAGAATAGTGTACATAATAGCTATAAAATAATATAAAAGAAAAATAACTCATGAACATGCCTTAATGTATAATGAGCCTAATTTACATAGAAAGTAATAGTGTTTTTTATTATTACAGGAACATATTAGTTATGAATAGATTTTATAGACAGCGCTGTGATGCATGTGCTATAGAGCTATTTCAAGAAAAACAAATATTATACTTTACATAATTTAATTATAATCAATATGAAAGTACATTTTTGGTTTGAAGTAACACCTGGAATTGTTAAAATCATCTCACTTCCAGGAATAAAATACCCACACAGAAATAATGCATAATAGGGTTTATTAATAGTACACTTGTGTGGTTACAGCTCAATATGTTATATAATCAAAAGAGCCAGTTTTGGATTTTTTATAAATAATGCATTAAATTGCATATACGCTGCATATAAAAATTATAATATATAAATAAATTTGATTCAGTTTTTAATTATTTTATAAATATAATATGTGTTTATAAAAAAGTTATGAATGTAAATATAAATGTATATAAATGGTGTAAATTATATAAATAAATTATATATTTTTTCATAAATTCTGTAAATAACTTGTGTATAAATGATGTAAATTATATAAAGGTATAAATAAATGATAGAAAAATAAACATTTTAGATTTTTATAAATTCTGTATTAACTTACATATAAATAAATTGTACAAAATGTAAAAAAAGATTTATTTAAAATATAAAAGATATTCAGTTTTTGATTTCTATAAATTATGCTTTAAATGATATATAAATGTGACCCTGGAGCACAAAAGCAGTCATAAGCAGCACAGGTATATTTGTAGCAATAGCCAACAATACATTGTATGGGTCAAAATTATAGATTTTTCTTTTATGCCAAAAATCATTAGGATATTAAAGGGATAGTTCACCCAAAAATGAAAATTAGCCCACAAATTACTCTAATTACTCAAGTCATCCTAGGTGTATATTGACTTTCTTCTTTCAGACGAATCCAGTCGGATGGAAAGCTTATTTATTCAGCTTCCATATTTAGAAAAATTGTCCCTTAAGACTAGTTTTGTGGTCCAGGGCCACAAATGATCTGAAAACAATGCAGTGAACATTTTGTGCTGTAGTTTTCCATCAGTACAGTAAAGCCTTGTTTCTCTCTCTCAGCCTCTGAGGTCTTTGCGGAAGCTGCTTCATCTCACCTCCTCATCCTCGTCCTCCAACCAAACCTCGGCAGATCTCCACTACCCCCTGCCCTCCTCCAAAGGCGGCGGGAGTTTCGTGGAGCCCCGCGGCCTCGGCTCCATGCAGCCCAAGGGCCGTTCGACTGCGTATGGGGCCCCGGGGCCCCTGGAGTCCGGCTGGCACTCCAGCGCTCTGGACCGTCCCAAGGGAAACCCGTATCCTGACCAGCTGACCTCCAAACCGGGCCCCAACGGCTTCGCTCGCCACTTTCGTTCACGTTTGCCAAACCTGAATGACCTTAAAGAGACGGCGCTGTGAGTCGGACTCACGGCGGCCCCTAATGGACCTTCTTTTCTTGCGTATTAAGGGTAGGCCTATATGTCTTTTTTTTGTTGTTTTTCTTTTTTAGTTTTTAATATTTGATAGCACTTCTTATATTATTTATGTACTGTAATTACTGTATTTTTTGTTATCTGATAATACAATCTAAAAGCAGATGATATAGCTCTATGTAAATGGGAATATATAAATGTATAACGCTGTACGTGCAGCTTTAGTTTCTACTCTGGTTGTAGTATATAAACATTATCTGATTCTGCATAGCTACTCTTATATTTGGCTAAAGGTTCTGATGATTCATGTATAGATGACAGTATTGACATTTATTTTATAGTTATAGAATAAGACTACAGTATATATAGATATTACGACTTTGTCTTTGAGTATTTTCTGTTCACAATTCAGTGAATATCAGTAGATATTAAGAGTAACAGTAATTAACGGTAAGAATGCGCGATTATATGTGCGTGTGCTTCCCAGATAGCGCACGTATGTTGCTTTAAATGTCATATTTATGTGTAAATTAATTCTTAAATGTTGTGAATGTAACACACAACAGGAACGACAAACACTAGCAAATAATTCAGATTTTTAGAGCAGTCTCTTCTGCTCAAATCTGTAATTTTTTTAATTAAAAATACGGTAAAAACAGCAAAATTGTGAAATATTTTTACAATTTAAAATAGCTGTTTTCTATGTGAATATCTGTTAAACTGTAATTTATTCCTGTGATCAAAGCTGAATTTTCAGCATCATTACTCCAGTCTTCAGTGTCACATGATCTTCAGAAATCATTCTAATATGCTGATTTGCTGCTCGAGAAACATTTCGGATTATTAGCAATGTTGAAAACATTTATAATGTTACAAATGTCATCAAAGAATCATGAAATAAAATATTGAGTACCAATAATTGAGCAGCAAATCAGCATATTAGAATGATTTCTGAAGATCATGTGACACTGAAGACTGGAGTAATGATGCTGAAAATACAGCTGCGCATCACAGAAATAAATTACATTTTACACTATATTCATATAGAAAAGAGTTATTTTCAATTCTAATAATATTTCATTTTTTTTCTGTTTTAACTGTAATTTTAATCAAATAAATGCAGCCTTGGTGAGTAGAGACATTAAAAATCATAATTATTCCAAACTTTTGACCCGTAGTGTACTGCAGATGCTGAAGGGTCTAAAAGTGACAGAAAAAAACGTCCCGACAACATGCGTGCGCTATCTAGGTTTCGTGTGGGTCTTTTGTTAGTCTTTACAAATCACAGCCAGTGAAATTTCTTAAGCCTTTTAAATAATTGAAGCAAAAACGTCAACCAAATCTGACCAAAT
Organism: Sinocyclocheilus anshuiensis; assembly: GCF_001515605.1. Classification (NCBI taxonomy): domain Eukaryota; kingdom Metazoa; phylum Chordata; class Actinopteri; order Cypriniformes; family Cyprinidae; genus Sinocyclocheilus; species Sinocyclocheilus anshuiensis. The sequence continues at coordinate 685,966 of NW_015542582.1, forward strand.
CAAATGAAATGGTGTGGCTCCACCTACTGGCCATTGAGATCCACTGCAAAAAAAAAATCTGAGTATATGATGCCTTTTTTTATTTTTAAAGCAAGATTACTTTTTACTATATCTTATCAGTCTTTGATTCCCTCAGGTATAGAGTTCTTTGCAAATACAGTTTTACATGCAATATCTGGATATCAGATGTCGAAGCTCTTTAGATTGTTTCATGTTTCTGTTTAGGGAAATAGAGCCAGTGTGTGTATACATGAGGAGGAGAAATAATAATAATAATAATTTATTAATTTTATGCAATATGTAATTTCACATTCGCCAGATAATCTTCTAAATAAAGCTCAAGGTTCCTGGAGGCGTTTTGTTTTCCTCTCAGCTGGTTTTTACATGAATGATTCATATGTCAGTCGGGTACACGAGATGTCAAACGCCAGGATTTCCTGGAAAACCGAACTCGATTACACATCAGCGATATGCATCTCATTTTTATTTCAGAGATATGTATAGGAACTATCCTCGAATCATCTAGATTATTGAGAATATTGATCATAAACTGGTCAATTAGACGCTAATGGTCCTTGTGTCTGAGGTTTATTCATCAGTCTCTTCTACTGCCACACGTTTCATATCGCAGGATTGTCATGATGGATGGTGTTTCACTCTATATTCATGTGCTCTTCAGCTGCAGGGAGGAGTTGAGATGCTAATGAGCTCATTTGAATAACCATAAGACTGTCTGTTTTAAAAAAAATTCATGAATAAAACCAAATCAAACCAAATCAAGCGTGAACTGTCCTTTAGTGGTGCACTTGAATGTTTTTCTGTCTTAAAAATATTTTGTGTAAAACTACACGAGGAGAGCAAATGCATAGAATGGTTGACTTTTTTTTTGCTAGCAGACGTCTTCATTGAACATTGAACAATTGCAAAGCTAATTTTAGCATTGCCTATAATCTCCTACACCCTTGATGTTAGCACATGCTAAAGCTTGTTATTATGTCTTATTTGAAATGACTTATTTCAGTATTAATAGCAGTTACTAGGTCGGCACCATCAAAAACAACGTTCCCATATGGTTCCTATTTGGTTATTTATTTTGAAAACCATATAAGAACATTCTTGGAATCAAAAATTAACTTTCCCAAACAAACAAGCAAAAAAAATTTTTGTATTGATTTTTTTTAATAAAAAATAAAAACTAACCTCCTCTGAAATTTGTGATAACCTAAATTTTGGGAATCAAAAATTGTTAGCTGGGCGGTTAGTAATTTTAAGACAGGATTTTCCATTTTGTTTTATACCTGATTAGCTCAACACTGAGTCTCTTTATGTGTTAATTAAATTGCTAATGTCTCTCTAACATGGAATTTTTTCAAAAAGACGTGAATTACATTAACACCAGTGTGCGAGTCTTCTTCTGGTTATATTTACAGCCATTTATTAGATAATAGTAGTTTATTTTGGTGGTTGTGCTGAGTCAGAAACAGCCGCTAGCAAAGCTAGCTAGCTAGTTTACAGCCTTTATCTGTGGTAATGAATTTTGACAGTTTTAAATGCAGTTACTAGGAAGCTCAATGGTTGTTCACATGTTTTCTGACTTAATAAATCAATATGGAATTTATTCAATTATCATTTCAGAAAGCAAAATGGACTGTTCCTCTTTTTTGTAAACTTCGCAAAGATCAGCAAGTCATTTATAATAATAAAGCAGTCCTCTTGTTTTAGGCCAAAAATGCTTATTTGTTTTATTTTGTACACACAGAAGCTACAGTTATATGGTATTATTTCAAATTGCCTGTTACCTACTGATCTGAGTATATGTGACTTTATAAAGCCTGTGAAAACCCAGCTAAAGTCATTTTTTTGTGATTTACTGTTTTCTACATAAAATCATCCTTTATAAAGATAAAGAACATTCTGTGAAAATATAACCTTTATATCTTTAATATTGACTGAGTAAGGCCATGTCAAAGATTGAAATCATGGTGAAATTAATGGTTGAAATCAAACTTTGATGCTTGTTATCTCAAAATTAGATTTTGAGAATTTAGCCTGGATTTCACAGACAGGGTCACATATTTTACTGTAGTACCTAAAGCTGTTCTTAACCCGTGACGCATTTGTTCATGCACATGAGCAGCTCCAGGCGTAGGGCGATGCGCGTGTGCCAGCCCAGAGGCAGGATCCGCAGGTACCGCGCTACGATGGGCGGACGCAGCAGGTTCTGGACCGTGGAGGATCGGTCCGTGTTTCCATAAAACACCTGATGGATGAACACAAGCCATAAACATCATTAAATGATAGGGAGTTCATGCCAGTATACTCACTACTGACTAATCCAACATTGCCATCAAAAGCATTAGCTATGTTTCCATACAAAGATGCGAATTTAACTTATGCGCAAAAGTGGAATATCGCATAAAACATTTGCGAATAAAGCACCGTTTCCATCCAACGAGTCAAAGAGAGCAAAATTGTCACTTCCTGATAATCTAGCACTAAATATCAATATGAAAATTTGGAGAAGCCACTAGCTGTGTTTCCATCTACCTATTTTTATGCGCATTTTGGACTATCGCATTAAAAAAAAAACGCTGGATGGATACGCCAAGATGCACATAAATTCTAAAAATGCGCATAAAAAACTTATGCGCACATTTGAGTAGGATAAACTTTTTATCCGATAAGAAAAAATGCACATGAACTACGGGAAGCATTTACCGAATAAATTCCTTTATATTATGATCGTTTTGAAATGCCTGAGCAAAGTCTGTCGTCAAAGTATTTCTGTAAAATTGTCTTACACGACTGCGTTCCCAGCATCCGCCTCCGAAAGCAATGACTGCATTTATTGTGTTTCGTCTGCTCGCTCTGAGACGCGAGTAATTTATCATATATGAAAATGATTACATTCAGTGGCTTCTCCTAGTTTTATTAGTGATATTTAGTGCCAGTTTACCAGGAGATGACGATTTTGTTCTCTTTGACTCGTTGGATGGAAACTTATTCGCAAATGTTTTATGCGATATTCCAGTTTTGCGCATAAGTTTAATTAGAACCTTTGGATGGAAACATAGCTACTGAATAAAATAATTTTCATATCTGATAAGTCAAGTTACTTATATAGCGCTTTTTACAATGCAGATTGTGACAAAGCAGCTTTACAGTATTAAAAAAGGGAAATAGTGTGTCGAAATAGTGTGCCGTTCTCCTCTGGTCAGACGAGACCAGCAGTTTAATTCTAGGCACTGGCCAGACGAGACCAGCAGTTTAATTCTAGGCTGCAACAAGGTCATATTGTGCAGAGGATTCATCTGGTTCCCAGATTAGTTTTTTTCTTATCGAATAAAACGTTTATCCTACTCAATTGTGCGCATAAGTTTATGTGCATTTTTAGTATTTATGCACATCTTGGCATTTCCATCCAGAGGTTTTTTGTGTGATATTCCAAAATGTGCATAAAAATAGGTGGATGGAAACATAGCTATTATCTCCTGGTTTTATAGACAAGGTTTAAGCTTAGTCCCAGACTAAAATGCATGTCTGTGCTGTTTTAACTGAAAGAAACTTGCACTCTCTGATCTTAACATATGTCAGTTTCATTGTTTTGTCTCAAGATGCACACCAGTAGTGTTTTTATCTAAGGCATTTTATTTAAATGTCCTAATTGAACTATGGCCTAATGCTAGTTTAACCTAAACCCTGTTTGTGAAACCGGGCCTATCAGACATGTGCCCTGTGTTTTTGGATAGGACACTTCACAGAAATTAGGCAATAATGTGGTAAAACTTTGTTGTTTTGGCACTTAATAGTAATAGATAGATAGATGAATGGATAGATGGATGGATAGATTACCATTTAAAAGCGTTTCACACCAAGAACCATAACTGTAAAAGGTATTACTAGCAACCTTTATTAGCGCCCACACCAACGGATGATAACGTTCAGTTTATTATAAGCGTGTGCTGCAAAAATGTTTAAAGGTTCGTGCTCTTTAAAATTCAGAAAGATTGTAATTAGCTGTAGAGGTTTATCATTCATCAGCGGGAAAATAATTGAAAGTGATTCCAGCAATATCATTATTAGTTATGGTGTGTACTTCGCTATTCTCTTAGAATTAGAATGATAAATAAAACAATATTTATAGTTATTGTTATTGTCTTTGGTGTGAATGGAATGCTCGTTAATGGAAGAACAAGAGGCTAGTATTAAAACTTGACAGTGTTACTGATGTTTTTTCACATCACGTCAGTTGTAAGAGAAATCCTTTTGATTTGACTCAAATACTTTTGTATTTTAAGTCTTTTACCCTGTTATTCCCGGTCTGGTCTTTGTAATAGATCCAGTTGAGGTTTTCTTGGGTTCGGTACTGCAGGCTGTATTTCGTTGTCCATTCGTCAGCATCACAGCGGCCCTGAGCCAGGATACCCGAGACCACCCGCACCTCCTGGAGGTCGATCTGAAGCCACTGATTCGTGTCCTGGAATTTGGACAGCCAAGCACAGCTGCGACAAAGCGGAAAGTCAGTCAGTGTCCGCTTTATTATGACCCCACACAAGTTAAATCAGATTTAGTGCTAGTCATTTTGGTAATGGTGAAACCCAAGCTTTAATTTCAGGCTGGTTTAGTGCTGCTAGAGGGTTTTTCTGAGACACTTACCCAAACCCTTGACTGTTCAGTCGAGCTTTATTTGGGGTCCATGAGGAGAACCAGCCCACGTACTGATCCTGGTTTGAACAGGTAAGCTGCTCCGCCATCACTGACCCGGACTCAAACCCCAGTGGCTTGTGGTAGGGACACTCTGGAAACAAGGAGATTTGAAACCATCAGGTCATGCCCACCATCTCGAGAACAACATGTTCAATGTGATTTACACAAGCAGGACCAACATCCACCAGTTCCTGGAACTCAAACAGGTAAACTGTCAACAGGAAGTGATGCATCGTGATGCAGTTTTGTAGGCCAAAAGCAGAATGTTAGCATGAACCTGGTTACCTGTACAAAAACCCAATAGGATTTTTCCAATGGCTTTAGGATTATTGCAGAAAACAAGCTCTGTGACCAATAAAAGTTTATGATTCACATTTTGTTCGTCATGATAATCTTCACAATTGAACACAACTGAAGCCTAAATTCAATCGCCAGAAGTAAAAAGCTAAATGTAGGCTATTAACAGACTACACAACTGTCACATGACTTCAACGTCACCACCATTAAGTTTCTGAAACTTAGACACTTGTTAGCAGATGTCTTTTTTAAGACAAAAAAAAGCTTTTTAAGGGGTATTACAGATATATTTCATGTTGTAGAATAACATGAAGCCAGCAGAAAAAACAATCCGCACACGGTCAAATGCAGGGCAAAACCTCAAAAAATCTTTATTATAATGCTTAATCAGAGGCCGTAAAAAAGTGCAAAAGTGAAAAGTGCAAAACGTTTTCGAGACAAAAGCTCTTCCTCAGTGCCACATTGATTAGTGCACACCTGCACCCATTATAACATCAATATTCACCATGGACATCATATGCACGCAGGCCCAAAAACACCATACAATGTATCCAATTTTACCTTAAGACATTCCTATAAATATATTTTAATGGTAAAAAATTCCTCAATGCAAAAATACCTTAATACAACATTATTAATGTAAAATGCAAAAAATGTTTCATACATAATTTCACCCATAGATCTTATAAATGTTTCTTGTACACATATATCACAAAAAAACTATTCAAAACCAATTCCTCATTCATACCAAGGGGATATAAAGACCTCAAATCAAAAATCCATTTGCATTCTCTGTTGTAGAATAAAACATGAAAATATATTGTGCTTATTTAAAACCTTATTGGAGGCATTTAACCAAAAATCTATTGACTTGATGGACGTGATGGAAGCAGAAGTGATAAAACACAATTTTGCAATTGGCCTACAAAAACACGTCATCCCTGCAGCATCCAGAATATGAATAAAATGAACACAAACTCATGCTTTGAATGTCATATAATATTGAATGAATGAGGCATTTATATAGCACTTTATTGTGTATTGCTATACACCCAAAGCGCTTTACAATCATATGGGGGGGGATATATTGGCGGTTATTAAGCCTCTTATTAAGAAACCACAACTAGATCCTAGTGAACTGGCAAATTACAGACCCATTTCAAATTTTCTGTTTATGTCTAAAATGTTAGAAAAAGTTTTGTCTGCTCAATTGTGCTCCTTCCTGAAAAAAAATCATATCTATGAAGTATTTCAGTCAGGTTTCAGACCCCATCATAGCACAGAAACGGCACTTGTTAAAATTACAAATGACTTGCTTCTTGCGTCAGACCAAGGCCGCATCTCATTGCAAGTTTTACTTGACCTTAGTGCTACGTTCGACACCATAGATCATGACATACTCATAGATCGATTACAAAACTATACAGGTATTCAAGGGCAGGCTTTAAGATGGTTTAAATCCTACCTGTCTGATCGCTACCACTTTGTTTATTTAAACGGGGGATCATCACAATTAAATCCAGTAAAGGTTGGAGTGCCACAAGGATCTGTCCTAGGCCCTCTGCTATTTTCAATGTACATGTTGCCCCTTGGTAATATTATTAGAAAATACGGGATTAGTTTCCATTGTTATGCTGATGATACTCAATATTTCAAGAAGACCAGATGAAACTTCTAAATTATCTAAGCTAACAAAGTCTGTTAAAAATGTAAAAGACTGGATGACCAATTATTTTCTCCTATTAAATTCGGATAAGACAGAGATATTACTTATTGGACCAAAAAACAGTACACAGAATCTCTTGGATTACAATTTGCATCTAGACGGATGTACTGTTACTTCCTCTACAGTCAAAAATCTGGGTGTTATATTAGACAACAACTTGTCTTTTGAAAATCATATTTCCCATGTTACAAAAACAGCATTCTTCCATCTTAGAACATTTACATTTAGTAATTTAGAAGATGTTTTTTTTCCAAAGCAACTTATAAATGAGAACAATGGAAGCAATCAAAATCAACAAAAGAGCAATGATATGCAAGTGCTATAACAAGACTCAGTTAGCTTAATGCAGTACACGTAGCAAGGTTTTTTTCTTTTTAATTATATATTAAATAAAAAGAAAAACAGATAGAATAGAAAAAGAATAGAGCAAACTAGTGTTAGAGGCCTTTTTTTGCTTTTGATAATTGTATTATAAATAAAAAGAAAACAAATAGATAGAACACAAAAAGATTAGAAAAGTTAGTGCTAGTTTTTTTAATTTATTTTTTTTTATATAGCGTTACAACAGAGAGTGCTAGAGTTAGAGGGTCAAAAAAAAAGATGGAAGAGATGTGTTTTTAGCCGATTCTTGAAGATGGCTAAGGACTCAGCTGCTCGGATTGAGTTGGGCAGGTCATTCCACCAGGAGGGAACATTTAATTTAAAAGTCCGTAAAAGTGATTTTGTGCCTCTTTGGGATGGATTTGCAATCCATGCGTGGAAGAATGACTAATCTCATACTGCATGCACGTCTAATTTGATTGCATGTTTGATTCAGTTAAAGGCTGCATTTCCTCTCTAATGCCGGGAATTATTTCCAGCTTTAATCGACCTTACACAAGATAACCTCAAACTAGAGGAGACATACTGTCTGTTTGACAGCTCTCAAGAGCATCTTGATTTTATATATATATATATATTATTTTTTTTTTAATTATTTTTTCTTTTTATTTTCTGTATGTACGACGACTTTTAAATCTTAGAAACATTGCCAAGTTACGGAACATGCTACCTGTTTCTGATGCAGAAAAGCTAGTTCATGCATTCATGACCTCTAGACTGGACTATTGTAATGCACTGCTAGGT
>NW_015542582.1:693930-706844 GCF_001515605.1 Sinocyclocheilus anshuiensis
TACACATTAACATTCTTTTGCTTGGGTTGAACACATCATTTTTTGCTTGGTTGGAACAGCAGCTACGCTGATTTTTCTCTATTTCCTTCTCTGTTTCTGCCACGGGATTGGCATCCCATGGTAACTAGTATTTACACAAGCTTCAGTCTGGATCCAGCCCTTACAAAGACCTGAGATGACCGAACACCTGAGAAGAGATGATGCCAACCCCTCAGAGGACCTCAGATAATGCCAATCTCAGACAACAAATACAAGTACAACAAATACAACTCAGACATACAAAACTACCAAACTTTGCTATAAGTTTGATCGCAAAACATATAATCATTGCTGTTAATAGTGTTCACCGTCTGTTTGATTACATGACATTAACTGCTTGATTTTTACCGTACATTTCTGCCATATGGACATCAACTTGAGATAGTCACCACTGATAAGCTATTACTAAATATAATGTAGAAACTTTAATTTTCTGTAGAGCTGCTTTGCAACGATTTGCATCGTGAAAAGCGCTATACAAATAAACTTGAATTGAATTGAATATATTATCATATATGAGCCTTTTCCAGGCTGTATGAAGATCAGGAGTCCTGTTAATTGGCACGTGTGATTCTCCAGCAGTTTGTGATGGTTCAGGACAGACGGGCCCTATTTCAGGCCCGGTAATCTGGGCATCACAATCATTAGTCATGAGATTATCCACTGGCCGTCACTGGCTCTACCGTCGCTCAAAGTCACCATACTTACTCATTCTCAATCTGAAGGTCTCTCGCTCATCTTGTCTTATCATTTCCATCAGACAGTCCTCTAGTTCTCTTTTTCCTGATCTGTTAATAATTTGATCGTAATGTCTGCTTCCCTGTCAAACTGAGGTCAGAGGGCGGTTCATGTGTTATCAGTTTTAGCTGATGCATCATGGATGATCGTTACTCACGTAATCACTCTAAAGCCTCTTGGCCTCATGCCCTGAATCAGTAAGCATGCAATTCTGAAGGGACCGAGAGATGCTCTTGTCTCTAATCTTTCCAGTGACAATTAATGCTGCCGTTCGCTGCATGACCTTGCATGTTTTTGCCATTCAAGACCCACACGGGCCAGACAACATTGTTTATGCATGTAAACACATACAGACATGCATGTTTATCTAATGCTCTTCAAGCGTGTGGTCCTGTTGAGCATGCGTATATTCACTTATGCACTGATAATAAACAAGCGATCTAATATGTTTAACCCAGATATTGGGAACAGTAAACAATCCAACGTTTTTTTTTAGAGTGTAGGAAAATATAACTTAATTAATTTGTGTTTCCTGCTAGCTAAATTTCACATTCCTAACCTCTCTTTTCTTTATTCAAAGTTGATCTAGACAAGTAGAAAAATTATCTAAAGTTCTGTTAATCCTAAAGCAATAAACTGTATATCTATATCCATCCAATGTGTACATTTTTCTCTTAAATGTGTACATTTATTTGGCTATTTTTTTTTGTTAGCCTGGCAACACATTTGTATCTGTATATTCTTTGTCTGTTTTGTTTTTATAACTGTACTGCCTTGAAGTTTGTACTGTTTAATAAAATAAAAAAAAACGGGGGAAAACTCAGAATAAAGATTCACGATACGCACTCCAAAGTTCAGATCTGAATCAAAAGATTCGCGAACCCACTCCGAAGTTTCGATCTAACGCCGTGTCGACACTGGACGCGAGAATTGTCGTGTCCAGTCGCACCACACCGCAACAGCTAAAGTCTTTCTACACTCTAAAAAATGCTGGGTTGTTTCAACCCAACTTTGGGTCAAATATGGACTAACCCAACTGTTGGGTTAAATTTTTACATTAAATTTTTAACCCAAAAGTTGGGTTAGTCCAAATTTGACCCAAAGTTGGGTTGAAATAACCCAGCATTTTTTAGAGTGTACACTGGACAATCGCGACAAAGCGATTGTTGCAAATCATTTGAACTTTATGTCAGTATGTCATAAATAGAACGAGGCAGCAGTTTACTGTCAGGGATTTGTCGTGTCTTGTCGCACCGCTATCCAGTGTAGACAGCATCAATGATTTGCCTATAATGAGTTCTACAGTATTTTGCTGCGTCGCGCCGCTCGTGTCCGGTGTAGACACGGTGTAAATTAAATGATTTGCGATATGTGATCTGAAGCCCTGATCTGAATAATGATTCATGATATGCGATACAATTGGAGTGCTTCGAAACAGTGAATCATTTTGCAACTCAGGGTGTATTCACACCTGTCTTGTTTGGTTCGATTGAATCGAACTCAAGTTCGTTTCCCCCCTTGGTGCGGATCTTTTTGGCAGGTGTGAATACAGCAATCGCACTTGGGTGCTGACCAAACAACCGTACCGAGACCCAGCTGAAGAGGTGGTCTCGGTCCGCTTCCAAACAAACTCTGGTACGGTTGAATTGATAAACCAATGAATGGATGACCTTAAGCACACGTGTGGTTTTGTTTACAGTTTCTGGTTCACTTGCAAAAAGGGCAGTGTGAAAGCAAACCGCACCAAACAAAAAAAATAAACATTGTATTTGGTCCGGACCAAAGCAAGTGAACTAGCGGACTTTCCTGGTGTGAATACACCATCAGTGGTTTAACTGATTCGGAGTTTCGAAAAGCTCCATTTCACCCATCACTACATGCTTTTTAAAATCATTACACGCGACGTCGAATTTCAAAAAATGAATGGCCCTTGTGAACTACTTTTTGCTAGTGAATCGCTTGAAATGAAAGATCGAAGTCACGAGTTTCATTTTTAATTATTCGGAGCGGTTAAGCGTGACTCACTCTGTTGAATCAATTTGTGTTCCTCCTCTACTACCTCGCTAGTTTTATGACATTAACTGAAATAAGCAAAAATGTTTACAAATAATATATATATATTTTTCCATTCCAAAGATAACTGCTTTCCATGTCTATGCATTCAACACAAATCTCCATTAATATGACGAGCTGCACCTCAAAATACATGTTAGATGGAAACATTGTGCATTATGATCGAGTTTGTAGCTTAAAGTATATTTTACATAGTTTGACCACTACAATTCAGTTGGTGACAGTTCAACAGGATATCAGTTGAAAGCATCCAGTCATCTTATACCACTGAAGTTAATGTTAATTTTATCAATATAATGTAATAAATATGAGAAATTATTGTTGTATCTGATTGTATTAGTCTATATAGGGTGATAGTCAATGTAAAATAGCAAATGGGAGAAGCAGATGAACACAAAACAGGTGAAATGTGTTGAAAAATGGGGGGATTGAAACTTTTGAACAGGATGATGTGTAAATTCTTCTCATTTTGTTTAACGATCATATTTTTTCATTTGGTACCGGACTTCAGAAGCTACATAAATACTTACATGTTTCCCATAATACAAAATAAGTACAATTTACCCTGATCATCCAATTTAAAAAGTTACACCCCCGTTGTGGCCTTCTTGAGCATCAGTACATGTTTTCACCTTTTGTAATAGTTATGCATGAGTCCCTCAATTGTCCTCCGCGTTAAAACATGCATTTCAAAATCATACAGTCAATGTTGGAAAGGGTTCAAATATGCAGAAGATGCTGGAAAACCAAAGAATGTGCAGGAGCTGGGGGATTTTTCTGAAGAACAGCAGGCCGTTGAACTGCTCAAGACCAACAAGGGACTCATGAACAACTATTCAAAATATAAAAACAGTCGTGAATCATCCAGGAAATGACACATAGTATTAAGATTCAAGGGTATGTAAACTTTTGAATGGGGTCATTTTTATAAATTCAGTTATTATTTTGTCTTATGGAGTATATGTAAACATCTATTATGTGAAATGGCTTATTCAGGACAGTACTAAATAAAAAATAACATGCAAGTTTCATGATCCCTCTTATTTTGTTTCAATTTTTAACATTTTGCACATTCTGCAAGGGGTATGTAAACTTATGAGCTTTTCTGTCAATATGGGGTGCTGTGTGTACATTAATGAGGAAAAAAAATTAACTTAAATGATTTTAGCAAATGGCTGCAATATAACAAAGAGTGAAAAATTTAAGGGGGTCTGAATACTTTCCGCACCCACTGTATATATATATACACACACACACACACACGTGTGGGTGTGTATAATAATTTTGTTATAATTTTTTTGAAGTGTCCTGTACATTGTATACAGGCACTGACCCGACATGCAGTCCAGATAGGGGCTGTGTGTGGATGGCGTGGTGCTGATGGAGGTCCAGGTGGCTGGAGTTGCGGTGGGTCGCGGCTCCTGACAGTCACAGTTACAGCCTGTCGGCGTTTGATTCTCCACCACTTGCTTCACACTCACCTCGTCATCATTGTCATAAGGCCATGGCATCTCTAACTCCTGACACACATGTACAATAGTCACACACACTGTCATATGCAACACACACCTGTACACGTACACACACACATTTATACTTACCCCCTGTGTGTTTATGCCAATGAAAACTGTGACAGAGATCAGAGAGATACAGGTCATTATTAAAGAAATATATATGCCAGTACAGCCAAAAAATACATTTTAACTGGCCAAAGTATATTTAAATATATGCTAACTATATGTTATAAACTGTGAAAGTCAATGAAATATGAATTTGAAATTGAAAATATATTTCAATCTTCATTATGTATTTCAGGAGCAAGAAAATACGTATACTTTTCTATATTACAAGAGCCTACATATAGGCTATATCTAAATATAGGAAAAAAGTAGATCAAGATTTGTAATTTAATAATTTTTACTTTTTAATATTTTAAGTATTTTTCTCGCTGAATTTTGACAAATTAAAATTTTCTATAAATGTGACCTATGGGAATGTATTTTCTTGGATTGAAATATATGGAGGGTAAAATGAATTTTTAAGTATATTGGTAGAAAATATATTTATGTAGCCTAAATATATTTTGAAACTTTCTAATTCTATGAGAGTAGCTATAGGCTTATGTATAAAGACAGAGAGGGACGAAATCGCTGGAATCACTTTTAGTGCGATTTTTATAGGCTATTTCCCGCCAATGAATGATAAAAAAAAAAATTGACAGCCAATCAGAATCCACTCCACAAACAGCTCGAGCATTTAAAGCGGCAGATGACAAAAACTTCTAAAGCGTGCTTAAAATAAGCATAATCGGTTATCGGTGTAAACGGGCCTTTAAAATCATTAAAGTAAAACCCTTGAATTTAATTTTCCATAAATTAATAATTTTGCACACATTTAGGTCCATTTTATCAATTTAGATATGAAGACCATCTGCTAGAGTCCAAATACATAACTGTCAAGTTCCTGGAAACTAGGCTACAGTAGCCTACTGGAAACACACAGATGGTGTGTCCAGCTCTCATATCACACACACTTTGTACCTTGAGTCAGCAGCAGCAGAAACACACTGAGGATCTTCACGTCCATCTTGATGAGCAGGTCTAGTGCGCTATGAACAGCAGCGGTCAGTGTGCTCTGGATTACTGTAATCCACTGACTCCATACATCCAATAATAGTCCTGATCGCCTCTGCCTGTCCTCTTTCTGTACATTGCTCACAGGTTGCTCTTTTGGAGCTCAGGAAACTTGATAGAGTTCTTGGTTGGGATTCAGTGTGGTAGGCTACCATTAACAATGTAGTAACTGCTTAAACCGTGTGTGTTTGTTTTCTCTTGATTAAACAATAAAACAATAGTTTTCCATAAAACAGTTTTAAAAGTAGTGAGAAAAACCAAAAAAAACAACAACCTGATCTGGAATCTTTATATGCGTGCAGCCTGCTATTATAGAACTGTAAAGCCTCGTTTTCATTCGCGTTAAATTCAATATGGCATCAAATGCAACTATATTGATATACATTAATAATTAGGCCTTTTATAGTTGCATATAAAATTCTCAAACCTTAAGACACTCTGAAAAATTGTAATTTAGCCAAAATTAACTGGTTTTATTCAAGTCAAAATATTTTAGGCCTATTCGATCAATGAATCAACATAAATATAGGCTAGTCATTTATAGAAACAAAACTAATTTTTATGTATTAAATCGGGTAGAAAAATATGTGAGGTAATTGCAGGTTACATGCAGTGTAGGCCAGTCCTTACAAAAAGATAGCAGTGCTTTTACTAAAAAAACTAAACTAAATTAGAAAAAGAAAAAGAACAGTGATGTATAAATGTGTGAGAACAAATAATGACATGTGCCTAATTTGAGGACTAATTTGTTGAACAAATAAACGTAAGACTGCCCTAAGCTATATGAAAACTATGATTTATCATCACAGTGTCACTGGACCTTTGGTTTGTGTGAATGCCTTAATTAGGGTAATAAGCTTTAATTAAGACTGAGATGTTTCACCTGTGCTGAGCTGAGCTGAGACACATTAAATAAAGTGTTCAGAAGCTCATATATCAGCTCTATCTCAGGTGCTGACCGTGAAGTGAATAGCAGCGATCATGAAAACCTCATTCGACAGAAACCAGAAGTCCCTTAAGACGTCCAGGAAAACCGGCTGGACGCGCAAACAGAGCACCAAGGCATATTCAGCTTACATTTACAAGATTGAGAAGGTGTGTTAAGGCAAAACTATGCCTGATGTATTATTATTTTTTTCACTCTTTTAAACTGACTTCACACAAGAGATTCGCGTTTATTTGCGTGTTTTAAAATTATTATTTTTTTCTTGTTTAAGGAGCTGAGTGACGTGGGTGAAGCCGTCTCTGTGATGCGGCACCTGTCCGACGCGCATGCGCAGATGGGTGCCGAAGCCGCACGGCTCTCCAAGTTCAACCGGCAGCGCGTCATCACGCAGCGAGAGCTCCACACCGCTGCAAAAAAGCTCCTGACAGCTGAGATTGAAATGCTGCGCTTTTAGACGTGTAAATAATGAATAAAGATGTTTCCGTTTTTTAAAAACACCGTCTGTACGCTATGATGTTTTGTTTTACTTGGTGAAGCGTAATTTAAAATGCGCTTTGAGGTTCGTTAATGGGCCAATTTGTATTAATGGTCTCCAAAGTTCCCTTTCATGGGAACTTCGAACTGTGTCCTCTAGGGGTCGCTATGAGAAACCTAGAGGACGCAGTGTCTCGTTCTCTACTCAGGGAACCATGGTTACATAAGTAACCTGAGACGTTCCCTTTCATGGGAACTTCGAACTGTGTCCTCTAGGTTTCTCATAGCGACCCCTAGAGGATGCAGTGTCTCGTTCCCTACTCGGGGAACCATGGTTACATAAGTAACCTGAGATGTTTTCGCGTCTTGTGTTGCTACGCAACTCGCCGCCGGCTCGTTTTTAACTGCTCTCAGCGGTGGCGGGAACCAGGAGTCGCTTGGCAACAGCACCCTGTAGCCTACTTAAAAATAACCGTTTTTAATACGTGATTCAATAATACATATTCTTTGCAGTGGAGCCATCTCTAAAGGAAAGGTCACCAATGAATTCTGTACAACTGGTCAGACGGTGTACCGAAGTCTTTAACATTTACCGGCTTCTCTCATGCCGTAGTTTAGCTCATGTAGGCTATATATATATTAATTAGGATATGCTGACGTATTTAGCGTCTAAAACGTCTACTAATTTGTGCAAAGAGTAGGCTGCCAAGGAAGGCCGGGTGTTTTTATTATTATTATTTTTTTTTTATCGTTTTGAATGCATTTTAGCCTACTGTGCCTTTCCTTAACACCGTGTCCTAACTACACGCGACGCGACAAGTTTCCAGATGCGACGCGACAGAATTGATCAAATATCACAGCCAATCAGAAGCGTGTGTGGGCGGGCTCTCTCTGGAAGCGCACTCACAAGGAAATGGATACGTTTATAAGCTAATTCATAAATATTAAACTTTTTTTAACATCATTAAATGTACATAGTGAGTGACTGATAACATCTTCGCTATGGAATACACTCGTTGGTTCGCAGTGAGTTCAGTTTTAACGAACATCTTAGTTTGGTTTATTTTCAAGATCTGAGGTAAACTGTGGTGTTGCTTTCAGTATGGCTATAAGGTCACACAAAATTATATTTAAACTCCCATTAGACCTGTTTAACTTTGAATAAAGCACAATCGCCTGAGTTTATCTACTGTCATATAGAAACCGTTTATAAATTAGAAACTTTGCGTGTCACCGTTGCAGCTAGTTAGGACAAAAACTCAGATTAACGAGGAAAAGATACCTTTTATCGCGTGTAGTTAGGAGGAGTGAAGAAAAGTTGCTATTAATGACAGTCTGATATGTTTTGAGTGATAGGCCTATTGCTTATATATATATATATATATATATATGAGTGTATTAGGGATGAAACGATTACCGGTTTGACGATAAATCATGATAAAATTCCCGATGGTTAGTATTACAGTTTCATATTTTAATTATCATTAAAACCGTATTAGATTACCGCGATTTGAACAACTCATGATAAATAAATACTGTCCAGCATAAAGCACAGTTTTCGAGGAGTGAAGAAAAGTTGCTATTAATAACAGTCTGATACTGACGTTTTGAGTGATAGGCCTATTGCTTGCTTTTTTTTTAAATATATATTTTTTAATGTAGACAACTTATCCTGTTTTAACATTTTAGAATAATTTTTCACATGCTGGGAGTGGGAGACCATAACAATTGTCAATTTTGCTTTCCTTCCAAAATAAGATAGTAATAATTTAGACAGAATTTCGTAGTCAGATTGGAAAAGCATTGTTTACGGGACAAATAACTCCCTCAGAAGCCGTTATAAATCCGTCCCAGCAGCGTAGCCTACTTGTATTTTTGTAGTTTAATACCAGGCCAAATATATTGTTGCACGTGTACATTTTAGTTATTAATATCAAAATGAAACTTAGATCAGATATGCGATGTTAATTATGGCAGAAAAGCGGTCACTGGGTGGCGTTGTAACATCAGTAAACTTGATATAAACAGCCTGTTTGTTGTTTTAAATGATTAATTATCAGCGATTTTAAGGAAGCGTCTCGTTTACGCTCAAATAAATGTGTCCAACAGATTTTGTAATTAATTGTAAGCGTTTCTAACATTTCAGAAAGAGCCAAGAATTGCAGCTTCCAGTGCGCACGTGCAAAATACATAACGCAGTAATAAAATAAAATAAAATATATAGTTAGTAATTCATTAAGCACCACCATTGTGTAAGATAGTTATTTCCTAACAGTCCAGATAATTTAGTTTGAAAAACAAATGTGTCCAACAGATTTTGTAATTAATTGTAAGCGTTTCTAACATTTCAGAAAGAGCCAAGAATTGCAGCTTCCAGTGCGCACGTGCAAAATACATAACGCAGTAATAAAATAAAATAAAATATATAGTTAGTAATTCATTAAGCACCACCATTGTGTAAGATAGTTATTTCCTAACAGTCCAGTAACTATAATTTAGTTTGAAAAACATCAGTATAATCCACTGCTAGTCTATCATTGATGTGTATATTGAGCTATTTAATCTGAGGTTTAAAAACACAGTATCCAAAATGAATATACACATGGTACAGAGATTGCATTTTGTGTTTGTGCATTAACTGTGTGCCAATAAAAGACTAATTATGCAAATAAGGGGTTGTTTGTCGCAAAGCAATTAGGCCATAATGGACAGAATGTTTTTACCAGATAAATTTGACACTGTATGTGATCCTCTGATGTGTATTGCCTTTTAAAATCCTGACCACCTTTAAATCGTTTGACAATCACGCTTCCAACAACACTGACAGGGGGTGTGACTCTAGCGGTGACAGGCGCATGTATCATCCAATCAACTGCCTGCGCTCCTGAGTGGGCGGGAATAACGGTCTTCTTTCCACCAATGAAAGCTCCACGAGCGAACCCTCCGTCCAATGAGTGCCGAGTCGTCAGCTGACGCTATTTAGTATGTATTGTACACAAGACTCGAGCTGACTCTGAGACAGACGCGAATCACTGTGAATCCAGAACTCATTTACAAACCGACCTCCTCAGAAAGGTACGTCGTGTGTTGTTGCATCATTTCTTTTCCGAAAAAGGTTAAAGGTTGTGAACGCCTCGCGTGACTGGAAGTGTAAACAGCAGCGTGCATTGGAGATCACACGCTTATTAGTTTAAGCAAATGCGTTAATTAGCCCTACCTTTGCAATCAAATGTGTACAACGCAAAATCTGCTGTAAGTGTTGTGCATTTGGTCTTTGAATTAATTTATGATGCTAATATTTCTATCAGTAAAACCCAACCCTGTGCAAATGAACTGGCGCTGGAAGACTGGCGTTTAAATTCAGCAAATTATAATCTATGTCATTATATTATCCATACGACATGCATTTTTACAGTATAATAGTGATGATGATGATGATAATAATGTATGCAACTAAAAAAAAAAAAAAAACCTGTTTGGTTATAATGATAATCTATATATCATTATATTATCCGTATGACATGCATTTTTTTAAATAAGTTTTTTTTACAGTATATTATTATTATTATTATTATTGTCACAACAATGATGATGATAATAATTATAATAATCTTATTAATTATATTAAATATTGAATTAAAAAAATATCAATACTACAATAATTGTTATTATTCATAAAAATAATAATTTGTTCTATTATATAAACATTAAAATGTGAAATTATATATATATATATATATAGAGAGAGAGAGAGAGAGAGTTTGTCATGAATTTTACATTTTCATGTAATTTGAAAGTTTTAGTAATTTTGTGTGTTTTTGTCATTGTGTTAGTTTTGTTTTTTGTTGTTGTTAAATATGTCTATATAGTTTTTTTTATTTCTGTTTTAGCTATTGTTGTAGGCTACTTAAACTAAATGAAAACTATTTCAACAATATTTTCCGTTATTTCAACGTTTTTTCCAAGTAATTTTGTATGGTTTTAATTTCTGCTTGCTATTTTATAAATATTAAATTGTTAGATAAAATAGTAAAATGTAAACAAATATCTTTAAATATGTGCCTTTTTTTTTACATTTCAGAATAGATGTCAGATGCATTGACGTGTATATATAATATTTACATTTCAAGTGAAGAGAATTTTTATGGTTTTCATTTCATGTATGCCATTAAATTGTGAAAATAGTAAAACGTGAAAAGTGTGTAATTAAATAGGTGCCTTTTTACATGTTAATTTCACAATAGATAAGAGTTTTTCATGATTTGATGCTATATTAATTTGATATTAATTTGCATGATTCTGTGCCACTGAATACATTCGATACTGAGTGATTATATATGCCACATTTACTGGGCTTTTATTTACTATAAGACATTATGTATGGAGTGAATGCGTCTGATCTCCACTCTTGTTCTTGGCTCGTCTCTCAGATGCAGTTCATGCTGTTGTTCAGCAGACAGGGGAAGCTCCGTCTGCAGAAATGGTACGTTCCTCTGTCCGATAAGGAGAAAAAGAAGATCACGCGGGAGCTGGTGCAGACCGTTCTGGCCCGCAAACCCAAGATGTGCAGCTTCCTGGAGTGGAGGGATCTGAAAATCGTGTATAAAAGGTCAGAAGAGCGGCTGGAGCTCATCGGCCGCTTTGTTTGTTAACCTGTTTTTGAGTGATTGAGTGGCCCATCGTCTATCCCACAGAGCAATGCTCTCAACAGGCACTTCATTTCCACTGAGACAAATGTTGAAGGAGTTACTGTACATCCACCATCTCCTTCTTAATGATCATATCGATCAAAAATTTGAGACGTTGCACAATGAAACTTGCAAAATAATAAGAAATGTGGGCACCACACAAAAAGTTGAGCAGCGTACGAATACTAATGTACATTTTATTAATGTTTAGAATTTTTAATTTTATATTTCCCATTTATTTTTGTTAATGTCTTAGTAATTTTATTGTGTTATTGTCATTTTCATTAGATTTTGTTACATTTGTCTATGTAGTTTTTAAATTTTAAATTAAAATTAATTATAATAATTATAAATATATAAATAATAAAAAAAGAATATAATTAATAAAAAATAAATCTTAATTGAGTTATTTTAGAATTTCAACTTAATTTAAATAAGTTGTTGAAATAAAATAATTATATGTGTATTTATTTATGTTAACATTTATTTTATTTATTCAAACTTATTTTCTCTTAGTTAACAGTAATAACCAGTGAAGAGCATAGTGTGAGACTTAAAAAATCCTGTGTTTTCTGAGTTGGGAATGATGTTTGTTTTATTTATTTACTTATTTTTTTTTGTGCTTAGAAAGAGGTTAATGAATTAACATCATGGCTACTGATTTATCCATGCTGTGGAAAAAGAAACCTCATTGCTGATTGGCTTTAATTATTAGCTAAAGCTGGGCTTCAGTTGAAGTAGAGCTACTTGTCACTTGATTGCTGTAAGAATGATTTCAGTATGAAATGGCTTTGACAGCTAATTTTACTTCTGTCATTTGACTTATTTCATGGTAAAATTTGATATGCAATGAGAAAAACATGTAGGACTTGATTTGGCAATTTAAAAAAATAGCATGCTGAGATGAGTTATGAATGAACAGGTTATTACTGTAACCCAAAATCATTAAAACATCATTGCTTGATTGCTTTAAACAAATTAAAGTACTAAAATAACTAAAGCTAAATAAACTAAACCTTAATAAAAAAACGAAATAGATTTTTATTAAATTAAAAAACAAAATTGCTAAAACATTTATTAAAATTTAAATGAAAACAAAATATAAAAAGTAAAATCAAATTCAAAATATTAACAAAAACTTTAGTATGTTTACGCAACACTGTTTTCAGATAAAAACTCAAAACCTTTTAAGTGTTTTGACCGTTCATTTACACAACAGTGGCATTTTGGGAGCCTGAAAATACACACTTTTGAAAACAGATTTCAAAGTGTTAAGTCCAACATAGTGTTCAAAGTGTTTTTTTTTTTTTTTTTAATTTTTGA
>NW_015542582.1:706901-707222 GCF_001515605.1 Sinocyclocheilus anshuiensis
ATGAGAAACTGTTATTGCTTCAAATTATTAAAATGTTTACGTACTCAGAGCTAGTTTATGGGCGCAAAATGATGATGGAATTAGGATGGTAATTAGTCGAGGAATCTGCGGTTGATGTGCAATTTTTCAGGACTGAACAGCATGTGCAGTTTGTGTTTCTGTGTTCTCCTCATGTGAGTGTGTGATCGTTCACTCGGATGGGAGTGTTGAGATGATGCTGTTTCCATGGCAGCGGAGGAAGGGGTACATACACACTGACCCGAGACCTGGCACACAGACACACACAGACACACACACACACACACACACACAGACACACAC
>NW_015542582.1:707247-717247 GCF_001515605.1 Sinocyclocheilus anshuiensis
GTCGCTCATTATCAATTACTCCACCGGCCTCGCTCCGTTCCCACGGCTCTCGGCCCCGCCCCCACTCGTCACAATGTTCATTCATGTTTATTCATGCTGTAACTAGTACAGAGGAAGAGATGATCGGTTCATGTGCCGCTTGAACTGAGGCGCTATAGTGATCTGTCACGACAAAAAGCCACAAAACGGTTTTTAGATTTAGGTATAATAGATTGTTACCTCCTATTTGCATTAATTTATATGCATTTGTTAGTCAGCAAAGTTACATATTTAAAGCTAGTGATGCGAGAAGACAAACTGATATGTTCATGCAGTCGACAGAAATACAAACAAATCAGAAATGTACTCGATTTCAGTTCTTTTTTTATCATCCATGTAATACATGTTTTGTTATTTTGATTAGATATTCTTCAAGTGTTCTAAAATAGGAGCAAATAAAGTGTGAGAGTGTGCATGCAATATACATATGTAATTTTAATGCTAGGGATGCACGATATTAGATTTTTGCCGATATGCCGATATTTTTCAAATTAGTTTTGCCGATAGCTGATGCCTATACCGATTATATATTCCCAGTTGTTTTGAAACAACACCAGGTCTCTCCTGTGTGGAAATTATATACAATTTTTTTACATTTTGGTTAGTTTTGAGCAAAATTGTATTTGTTAGTGGTAATAAGCATTATTAAAGAGTACATTGAAAGCCTTGAAAATAACTGTAATAAAATCAATCTCTGCTGTTTTTTTTTTTTTTTTGGCAGATGCAGTTCAAACCTTAACATTTTATTTGTGGATTTAACATTAATAGATGGTCTAAAGCAAAAGAGCTGTTATTGTATTTTACGTTTTCATAATCAATTTTAAAAAAGAATATATCGCATATTAATGAATAAATCTGTATATATGAAATTATTTAATTTAAAAGTGTCATGTTTGTGATTTTTATTCATGAAAGCTATAGCTTCTGACCTTCAAATCAAAACAGACTTGTGATTTTATGACATTAATACTGTTAATACTAATAAGTATCTTAATGCATTAGCACCCGGGGGAGGCTGCGACTGCTGCTACTGCACATGCTAGAAACAGTTGACTCTGTCGCACAAAGGACGCGTCATTCTGTATGTGCATTCTCAGATTAAATACAGTGATCCAAAACAGAGAATATAACCATTAAGGCAAAAATTTGCTTCAAGAATGACCACACTGCTGACCTTATCTTATCACTATCACACCCTGAGCACATGTGAGCTATTCGTCTTATCAGCCAGGCAGATCAGCAAAATTTTGTCAGATTGGCCGATGCCAATGTTTGCATTTTAAGTCTTTATCGGCCGATTCCGATAATATTGTGCATCCCTATTTAATGCTGTAGCTTTTGTGTAGATATTTAAAAAGATGGCTATCTTTAAAAGACTGTTTGGGTTTATGTGAAATGGTAACACTTTTGTAACATTAACCCTTTGAGCCGCAACCATGAAAATGACATACATGAACTCAGATCTTAGGTTAATAAATGCTGTAGAAGTATTGTTCATTGTTAGATTGTTAATGTACACGTACAATTTCAGATTTTAAAGAATCTGCTGTTATTTGCTAATGCACTACGAACTAACATGAATGATCAAGATACAATTAAGATATAAAAATGTATTTATATTTAAAAAGCACAGTACATTTTCATGGTCCAGTACTGTTTTTGTAATAGAGTTCAGCACTATTTCACTTGGAGTGTTATGTTTGTTTTCATTCAGTATTCTGGGTGGTTGCTATGGTGTTGCAGGTCGACACACACACACACACACACACTAAACTTTTAATACCTTAGTGTTTCGTGACATTTTGTGTGTGTGTCAGCTTCTGAGAATGAGCGGAATACAAATCTGAACATTGGCATAATAATTGATTTAGCAGTGTATGATGTTGTTATTGTGTTTTCTGGTGCGTCTGAAATGAGCAGCGTGAGCTGATTGTTAGTGTGCCGTGATTATTTGTATTGAGTATGATGAGTGAATGTAAAGTATGCTGTGTTTCTGTTGGAGGGTGCTGAAGGGCGTCTGTCCTCACGTTCGCTTTGTTCTCTTCTTTGTTTCATGAGGAGTCGAGTCGTGATTCTTCTGAACACTACAGGTGCCGAGTGAAAGCAGGAATACACAATCACACACCAGCACTTACTCCATTGCATGTCAGCATGTGCACCATTTGCACAATTTAATTATAAAGACTACAGATCAACACAAACCCAAGGGCTGTTTCTTAAAAGAAACCATTTAGCTTTTTTAGAGTTGAAAAAGAAAAGCTTGCTTTATGAATCAGTTTGACAGTGAAGATTGTCCCTGTGTATGTGTGTGTGTATTCAGAATTTTTTAAAAACCGTAAACAAACTGTTTTGCTCTTTTATTTTATATTTTAAGTCATTTTGTTTTTTTTGTTAATTGTTTACTCTTATTACATTTACTACATTTGCAAATTTTCTTATGCACAAATTTTCATATTCATTACATTTCATTTTCATATTTTTATTTTATTTATATATTTTTTTTACGTTATTTTATTTTTGTTGCTTCGTTCACTGGATTTGCATATTATTTGTATTGTATTTTAATTAATTACGTTTACTCTATTTGCATTTTCGTTTTAATTATTAATTCAGTTTGCATATCATTTTCATTTATTTGCATATTTTTATTTACATTCTTTGCTTAGGCACTCCATGTGCATGTTATTTTTTATTTTATTAAATTCACGCCATTTGCATAATTTTATTTTTTATTTTAAGTTATCTTATTTTTGTTACTTGTTTACTCTTTCATATTTTCTCTATTTTATTGTATTACATTCATTTAATTTGCATATTTTGTATTTTATTACTTATGCACTCCATTTGCACAATTTATTTTGTCTTGTATTCAGTTCCCCATTTGTGTGTTTTTTTGTTTTTGTTTGTTTTTTTGTTGTTTTTTTTGGACATTCACTCCATTTGAATATTGTTTAATTTACTTGTATTTTACTACTTGTACATTCTAGTTGCATATTTTTATTTTCTTGTAAATGACACATTTTACACTATTTGATTTAGGCTGCAGACTACTAACAGCTAAACACTAAACGGAAACTGCGGCAGAAAGAGAGTCTAGACAGATGAACAGACTGTGGGCTGTAATAATGAACGTGACCTTGTGTCTACAGCAGTTCCTCTGGTTCTTCAGGCTTTGGTTCAGTTCCAGATTGATTCCCTCACAGCTCGCCTCGTCTGACCGCTGACCCCAGCCGCCCGCTCTTAACAGCCTTACAGTCTGTCTCTGTCAGCTCCGTCCAAACCGAGCATTAGCATTGCTAAGCAGCAGTGTGTTTGGATGAAACGCCTGTCAGTGCTTATTCTGATGCATGTTGTACAGTATTACAAAAGTACATGTTCCATCCTGGCTGGTTTATGCAATTTCTGACAGTCAGTGTGTACAGGTTTATATATTAGTTTGTGTGGAAACAAAGTTGTACTAGATGTACACTAGTTTTGATAAACGTTTGAGGTTTGTGGTTTCATGTTTTTGTAATAATAAAATATTTTGATGCACTTGCTTAACTATTAATTGTCAACTCCATTTGCAAATTATTTTATTTTATTTCTGGTTTGCTCCATTTGCATATTTTAGGCACTCAATTTGCATAATTTTATTTTATTACATTCTTTTTGCATTTTCCTTTTTTCTTGTATTTTATTACATGTACTCCATTTGAAATTGTTTATTTTTTTGTTATTACTTGTTAACTTTATGTGCATATTTTTACAGTATTTTTTCTTCATTTAATTTTAGTCACCCCATTTGCTGATTTTGTCTTTTTTACATTCAATACATTGTAACATTCATTAAATTGTATTTTTGTTGTATTTTATCATTTGTTCATTGAATATTTGTATTACATTTACACCATTTGCATATTTTTATTTTAGTACTTGTTCATGTCATTTGCATTTATAATTTGTCATTATAATTTATATTTATTCCTTATTGCATATTTTTATTTTCTTGTTCATTCCATTGGCATATTTTTTATTTTATGACATTCACTCCATTTGCATTTTCATATATTTTCATTTTATTTCATTACTTGTTCACTTCATTTGAATTAGTTTTATTACATTCACCCCATATGCACATTTTATTGTGCCACCTTTTCACTATGAATTTAATCTAGGCAGCACACCTGGTAGCTATTAGCAACGATAATCCACAAATTAAGACTTTTGTAAATTTTGTCCATTTAGCCTGCCTGTATAGATGTGTCCACATGATGTGATATCCCACAATCCTCCAGTGTGTGTGGTTTGATGGTTGGCGGAAAGAATAATAATGCTGTTTGATGGAGAGGTTGAAAAGTGTAGACTAATTCACAAATGGCAAATCACGTTTTTAACACATGACTTAATTTCTCTTGAAAATATCCATTGTAGTCCTTAAATGTTTGCTTGGTTTAGTCTAAAGCTCACTTGAATTTGTTCTAGATCATTAGATGTGACGTTACGGTTCCTTAGAAGTCGATCTGAGAGCAGTTTCCTCAGGAGGTGCAGAGAAACATGTTGCACTCCGTCAAAAATAATATCACTCCTGTTATAATCAATAAAGCTGTCTGTTTTTTTTTTTGACATTCTCCACAGCTTTTTCATATTGTTTTCCTGGTCTGTCTGACATAGAAATGGTCTTTCTCATAAATAAATTTCTGTACAATGCATTTTTTTGTTATGCCTTTATACAACAAGCAATACCTCGCAATCATCTATATCTCAAATTCAGACTGAGTTTCTGTTGCATGCAGTTAAAGCCATTTGTAAACCATGCATTTTAATTTGTAAATGTAAACAGTTTGCCAGTTTTAGTCTAGTGTCTGATCTAATTGTCTTGACAACATTGACAACCACATAGCAACACCTTGGTAGCCATTATAAGAAGGTATATTATAAGAAGCACATACAGTAGCAACAAGTGTAAAACCATTCAGAACATTTTGGCAACTGCATAGCAACACTTTGGTAACCATCTGGAATATTATAACAAACCCATACTGTAGCAACACACTAAAAGCCACTCAGAACACCTTGACAACTGCATAGTAACACCTTGACAACCATCCAGAATATTACGAGAAACACATACTGTAGCAACACACTCAACCACTCAGAAAACCTTGGCAACCAACCAGAAAATTATAACAAAAACATACTGTAGCAACACATTAAAAAAACACTCCGAACACCTTGACAACCGCATAGCAACACCTTGGCAACCATATAGAATATTATAACAAAACAAACTGTAGAAGTACACTAAAAACCATTCAGAACACCCTGGAAACTGCATGGTAACAACTTGGTAACCATCCAGAATATTATAACAAACATATACTGTAGTAACGCACTAAAAACCACTCCGAACAAATTGACAACCACATAGCAACACCTTGGCAACCATACAGAAAATTGTAACAAAAATGTACAGTAGCAACACACTAAAAACACTCAAACACCTTGTCAACCACATAGCATCACCTTGGTAACCATCCAGAATATATTAGCAACCACTTACTCTAGCAACGCAATAAAAACCACTCAGAAGTCACTTTGCAACACCTTGGTAACCACTCAGAGCAACTGATTCAAATCAGTTTGAATTAGCGACAGTGCACTAAAACAAATGTTGTGTTTATGTTGCAGATACGCTAGTCTGTATTTCTGCTGTGCCATTGAGGACCAGGATAACGAACTGATCACACTGGAGATCATCCACCGCTACGTCGAGCTGCTCGACAAATACTTCGGCAGCGTAAGTCGCGCAGCAGAAAATAAATCGACGTTACTAGTTGCCTCCAAAAACGAAAGCGATTGCAGATAACAGTGATTGATCTTCGCAAACTCAGGTCTGCGAGCTGGATATCATCTTTAACTTTGAGAAGGCGTATTTTATCCTGGACGAGTTCCTGCTGGGAGGCGAGGCTCAGGAGACGTCGAAGAAAAACGTCCTGAAAGCCATCGAGCAGGCGGATCTGCTGCAGGAGGTGAGGCGCCTGTGCTTCCTTAAAGCATTTCGGGGACAAAAACACTTTGCTGAGCAATATAGTTGAAGTTAATTAGTCAGCTGACTTGTTTATATCTAGCTTCTATAGAATAATAAATCATCAGGTTTAATGGGTCTCTTGCCCTCTTGAGTACTGAGGTTTATTACCACCACTGCAAAGCAACAGGGCCGTTAGCGTACATCATCGTGTTTTTGGCCTCTCACTTTGAATTGAGTAGTAGAAATCCCTCAGGAGCTGCAGGTTCACAATGACTCATTGGTTATCGGCGCACACACACACATGCTGCTCTTGTGTGTGTGATACCCAGCCAGCCCGGCGCTTGC
This sequence comes from Sinocyclocheilus anshuiensis, assembly GCF_001515605.1. Taxonomy (NCBI): domain Eukaryota; kingdom Metazoa; phylum Chordata; class Actinopteri; order Cypriniformes; family Cyprinidae; genus Sinocyclocheilus; species Sinocyclocheilus anshuiensis. Next base: position 713,642 of record NW_015542582.1, read on the forward strand.
AAAACAAAACGTTCCTTTGTTCGTTACAGTGTAGAGGAACTGAGCTTTCAAACACAATCTTTTCATCTTGGTCTTCATGGAGTCTTACAGACGCGCAGATCTGCAGGATATCTGTCCTGATGCTGGGATTTCAGATTGAAGCTGAAGTGTGTCTTTTTTTTAAGGTTACAGTGTTTTCTCGTATTCCATTTGAATGTGCAGAGTTGCTATACGTCTAATCTGAAGTCTAAACAACTGCCTAGTAACACTTTTGCAATCACCCAGATCCCTAGCAACCGCATAGCAACACCATAGGAAGCACTCGGAGCATTCTACCAGTCACTTTAGAACTGCCTAGCAACATCCTGGTAACTGTCCAGAATGCTGTATCAACCGCATAGCAGCACACTAAAAAAAAAAAACTCTGAACAACCACATGGCAACAATTTGGCAACTGTCCAGTGCATTATAGCAACCACATACTATGGCAATGCTCTAAAAACTGATCTCCTTGGTAACAACATAGCAATGCCACAGTAACCATTAAGAGAACTCTTAAGAATCACCTCAGAACTGCATAGCATCACCCTAGCCTAGCAACCATTCATTATAGCAAAACCATACTCAAAACACTAAAAAACACCATGGCAGTCACATAGCAACAACCTGGCAACCTCTCATAATACTACAGCAACTGCATAGCAACACTATAGGAACCACCCACAACATTCTAACAGTCACCTTAGAACCGCATCACAACACCTAGTAACCATTCAGAGTATTATAAGCTACTAAATACTGTAGCAATAAGTGAAAAAACACTCAAAACGCTTTAGCAATCACAGAGCAACACGTTAGTAACCATCCAGAATATTGTAACACATACATACTGTAGCAACACACACACAACCACTCAGGACACATTGGTAACCACATAGCAACACCTTGGCAACCATCCAGAACATTATAGCAACCACATACTATAGCAACACACTCAAAACCACCTTGACAACTGCACAGAAGCACCACATTTACCGCTCAGAGAATTTCAACAGTCACCTTGGAACTGCATAGCAACACCCTGACAACCATCCAGAACACTGTATCAACTACTTAGTAACACACTAAAAACACTCTAAACACTTTGACAACCACATAGCATTAACACCGTAACCACTCAGAGAACTCTAACAGTCTCCTCACAACTGCGTAGCAACATCCTAACAACCATTTAGAGCATTATAGCAACTAAATACTGTAGCAAAAAGCTAAAACACTCAAAACACCTTGGCAATCACAGAGCAACAACTTAACAGCATACTAAAAAAACACTCTGAACAACCGCATGGCAACAATTAGGCAACCGTCCAGTGCAAGGAACCACCCAGAACTTACTAACAGTCACTCAGTCAGAACAGCATAGCAACACCTTAGTAACCTTTCAGAGCATTATAGCAACAACATACTGTAGCAACAAGCTAAAAACACTAAAAAACATCTTGGCAATCACAGAACAACCTGACAACCACATAGCAACACTATAGGAACCACCCAAAACATTCTAACAGCCATCTCAGAAACGCATAGCAACACCCTAGCAACCATTCAGGGCATTATAGCAGCCTCATACTGTAGCAGCATCCTAAAAAATGCTCAAAACACCTTGGCAGTTGCATAGCAACACCTTGGTAACCATCCAGAATATTAGAACAAATACATACTGTAACAACACACTCAAAACACTTTAACTGCATAGCAACACCTTGGCAACCTTCCAGAACGTTATAGCAACCACATACTGTAGCAGCACACTCAAAACACCTTGACAACTGCACAGAAGCACTGCATTTACCGCTCATAACTCCAAGAGTCGCCTTAGAACTGCATAGCAACACCCTGACAACCATTCAGAACACTGTAACAACCACATACTGTAGCAACACACTCAAAACCACTCAAACACCTTGGCATCCACATAGCAACAACTTGGTCACCATTTGGTATATTATAACAAACAAGTACTGTAGCAACACAGAAAAACACTCAGCGCACCTTGGTAGCCACATAGCAACGGCATGACAGCCAGCCAGAACGTTCTAGCAACGGCCTAGCAACTACCCAGAACGTCCTGGCAACTGCATAGAACATGATAGCGAGCAGAATGTCCTAGCAACCTCATAATTACAGCCTAGTAACTAGCCAAAATTGCAACTATCCAGGCTGCTTTAGTAACTGCATAAAACATGCTAAAAACGACACAAGACCATAGCAATTGCATAGCAACGGCGTGGCAACATAAATTGCGCTTGCAGTTCTGCTTTGTGCCTCTAGAGGAGAAATGGCACACTTCAGCTTTAATTCAGGTGTGCTCTGTAGAGACATTTTCACACTGAATTTGAAATTAAATTCTTCTCTCTGTTGCTTTCTGTATCCTTCCTTCCTTTTGTCCAACTGCATTGTTTTGATTTACAGAATCTAGATTTTCAGATTCGTCTGCTTCCAGGTATGATTTATGGATTATTGACCGTAGTCGTCAGTCTCCCTGTAGCTCTAGTCATTAATCTGATCCCAGTGCAACGTGATTTTATTCTACATGTTGTTAGCTTCCGGAATGACGAATCCGTCCACTGGATGCCATGTAGAATTTTAGTTAGTAGTAACTATAGAATAATTGAGTGAATCTCATGAAAACGGGTCACATTGCAACAAAAAACCAAATGAATGAAACAAGAAATAATATTTTACATAAAGAAAATTGTTTGAGGAAAATAACATCACATTCTAAAATCTTAATGACCCAAAACATAGACTTGATTTTTAGTCAAACAAAATAATATTTTGTTTCTCTGTAGTCTTCCTACAAAATCAAAAGGAAAAAATTAAAGAATGTTTTATAAAAGATATAGTTTATATTTTGATTGAGAGAAAACATGATTAATAGTGATTAATGACTTTCTTGTATTTTTTGTTAAATTTTGACCAATACATTTCCACTTAAGCCAGTTTTTTTTTTTTTTTAAGTAAAATACAAATATTATGTGTAAATATGTATCTGCACAGTTTTTAAAATACATTTATTTTTCCACATTTCACACCAAAGCCAAAAGGGAAAAAATAGAAAACTCATATTTTGTTTGAGTAAAAAATAAGTATTTATAATTTTTAAATTAATACAATTTTTAATAATTAAGATTTTGTTTTTGCATTATGACATTATTCGTTTCCTCATTTTCTTTACGTAAAATACGAGTTCTTATTTCTTATTTTGATTGAATTTTCTTGACATGTTTTGTGAGATTCACCCATTTAGTTACTAATGAAGCCAAGCAGTTTAGTTCCTGTATATTATCATAAATTCTCCCAGCATAAGGGTTTTTGGATGAATGAATGATGGGATTGTCTGTTTTTGTAATTCCGGTTGATTTAGGCATTAGTTACAGACTAGAGGAAGTAGAAACATTCATTCACCATCGTTAAACCCAAGTTTGTGGAGCTTTGAAAGCAGAACGGAGCTGCGGTTTATCATCTCTGACTGCGATCCTGACAGACTTTGTCCCGAGGGCCAAATTACAGGCAGACAAAGGAGAACGAGAGAACAAAGACGTGCTGTCCACGCTTTAGCAGCAG
>NW_015542582.1:718843-726356 GCF_001515605.1 Sinocyclocheilus anshuiensis
ACATAAGGAAAGAGAGAGCGCGAGTGTCACACACACACACACACACACACTCGCGTGCGGTCTCTCCGTACAACATTCAAAACAGTGGCAAGCCAAATAGTATTTATTTAAACACTGAAACAAATGGCGGGTGGGTCTCTGTCTTGATCGGGGGTGAAAGAGGGAGAAAACCGAAGATGACACAGATCTATAGTAACCTTCAGTAGTAAAATCAGAGATGTAGTGCGGTTTTTACACTTTTTTCAGTCACCGTAACCACATTCTCATTCAGTTGATCTTAATCCGATTCCAAGAAATTCTGGCCTCCTGTGAAACAGATTTGGGGTCATTTTGTGGAATCGGGCTGTTTGATTGGCTGGTGTTTCTGTCCGTAGAGCCAGACTGAAGACTGGGGCGGTTTGACCAATGAGGAGATCTTATAAGGGAGCGGAGTCCCGCCCACCCTGTCAGCCGATTGGTAAATGGTGTGATTTTGCTTGAGCTGAATTCTGATTGGGCATGACGAAGCTCTCGCTCGCTCTGATTGGAGGAGACGTGGTGATGTGAGGGGGAGCTCTTGACCTTTGACCTGGTCACAAGATTTAGGCTGCATCCCAGTTCACAGACTAAAAGTATGTGGAAGTATATACTTTTGAGTTTGTATTAAGACAGTACGCTGGGATTGGGACCAAGAAATAAAATAATGTCTTAATACACAAAATAGTTTTTTCCAAAGCGAGCAACTCGGTGTCTACATGTAAAAATTATTTTTCAAAGTTATAAATAAAACAAATATTATTAGAGTACATTTTGCAAGAAAATAATGTTTTAGACATTCTACATCAAAATTTTATTTCATTCAGTGTGTTTGTTTCTTTGTAATTATTTGCTAAATTTACTAGCGATTTTTGAGTGAAAATAGTTTCTACACTTAATTATTTATGAAAAATTATAAAATTATTTATTATTATTTATGAATTAACTAATAATTCAGAGTTTGCAATAACTAGTTAGTAATTCATTCTGAACTAATCCATATAAAAACTGCAGCTTTTGCTTAAAAAACATTTAAATAATTGTGAATCATAATTTGGCATATATGATTAATAAATTGGGTTGAAGTTATCGGTTTGCATTTAATTATCAATTTTCAGCAAATGACTTAAATATAATTAAATTATTATATAAATAATATCATTATAATATAATTAATATATAATTTAATGCATCATATTTGTTGTACTTTTATCTGCCTGTTTGTTTGTTTAAAAAAAGTTTCTTTTGTTCTTTTTGGAATGTTTCAAAATTGCTTTTCCAGGTGGATTGTTGACAAAACACTGCCAAGTAAATAAGTAAATAAAAATAAAAATCCAGTGTAGAATTAAGAACATTATTGAATTATTATAATTATTATTATTCATTAATTACATTATTTAGTTGAAATAATTTAACATAAATTTAATACAATTAATGTATTTAATTTAATACATTAAATAGTGAGCATGCAATGTAATTTGTCACTGCTTATTGTATTATATTAAATAGTATTCAGTGCGTACTGCAATGATTAGTACACTAATCCATTCAGTACTAATCCATATATTTAAAACTACATATTTTGCTTCATAATAAAAGATTTGAAAGTGAATCCTAATCTGGCATGCTATGCAAATTGGGTTGCAGCATCAGTCTTAAAGGGCCAGTAATAGTAATTTGTGTCACGCCTTCAGTTATTGGTTTGCATCACAATGACACATTGAGCTGAACTCATTCTGTGAATACATGCATGTAATGCAGATGTGTTGCATTAAAGAAACGCACCCCGTCTCCACAATCAGATGCTCTTGATGTGTGTGTGTCGACCTCTGACATGATGCTTGATGGGAACTAACCGGCACTGGATGACTAGCGATGTTTTAACTGCATTTCATGCCTGCAGTGAGCTGTGTGTTGCTCTGTCAGCGCAGGAGCAGAGATTATTTGTGTGCGTGTGAGCTGAGGATGAGACATGAATGCCTTCCTTTTCATTTTGGGGCTTCGGTGCTGCATAAATATCCCACTGCATCAGAATAAATCGCATTATGCGGCAAGGGGTTTGTGTTTTATGATGTGATCTCTCTGTCTCGTCTCTATCTCTCTCTCTCTTCCTCGCTGTCTGCCTTTTGCTGATGTTCTTGTTTAAATTTTTGTTCAATTTAAACATCATATTCACTTTTTATACAGTCGAGTACATCTTATGTAACCTTTCAACAGCAAATTATATATTATTTATTTTAATATTATTTATTTTAATTTTCAGTAGATTTTAACGTACTTGTTAATGTATAATAAATAAATATATATATAAATATTTTTTTGTTTTTATTTTACTTGTAATACAGCATTTCTTTTGTTATTTCAGAAATGTTCTGGAATTACTTTCCCAGGTGGATCGCTCTCATTAGTTAATAAAAAAATATGAATAGTCCTAAAAATAAAGGAATCTTTTTTTTTTGTGTCATATTTTCAAATATTTTTCTCTTTGGTATGCATGTAATATGTGACCTCAACACGTTTTTGTGGTTTTCACCCAGACTGGTTTCATATGATTTAGTTTTAATAATCCGATTACCATTCTTTACTTTCTCTGTGTAGTTTAATTTTGAGAGGGGAAAAAAAAAGAATAATAAACCGATTTCAAGCTTAGGTCTTAAACTTCAAACAGACGCCCTGCCGCCTGAAATGCCTCCCTCTGTTTGCTGAGAGGGTTTTAATTGAAAGCACACAATCCCTCGTTCAATCTAATGAGAGCTCGACCCGGGAAAGTCACTCCGGAACATTCCTGAAAGAGCAGAAGAAATTCCACACGGACTCGGAGCTCAAAGCTTAATTCCAGAGGACAGACGAGGCGCTGGAGTTCATCTGAATCAGTCTTTGATGAGAAACCTGCTGTAGATGCAGCTGTGAGACGGATCTGGAGATGGATCCAGACACCGTTAGCTGCTGGAAAGTGAACTCTAGTGTCATGACGCTGCCGTTCTGTGTGTTTGTGAATGTCCTGCAGGTGTTTTGAGTCCGAACATGTCGGCCGAGTCCTCGGGACTCTTCCAGAGTTAAACCGGTTCAGATCGACGCGCTTCAGGTCTGGGTTTCCTTCCATCTGTAGAATGGTTTCACTGTTGTTAGTGCAGAAACACCACTAGATGGTGCGTTTAATGTAGCTGTAATGAGTGTTTGTGTGACGGGTTTGTAATTCTGCCCTGTCTCGTGTTTTGTGTGTCTTTGTGGTCCTCCTGCTCTGAGTTTATGGTTTATATTGGTGTTCCCCATCCTGTGTGTTAATGTAGAGAGATATGGTTTACAACTGGTTTTGCTTCAGGACCAACACCGTACTAAAATGACAATAAAAGTCACTAATAAACATCTGAACTTCATTTATTTGGTCAGAAATATAGAAAAAAATTGTGAAATATTTTTGTGGTTTAAAATAGATATTTTTTCTTGTAATATATTGTAAAATTTAATTTATTCCTGTGATGCGCAGCTGTACTTTGAGCATCATTACTCCAGTCTTCAGAGTTACATGATCTTCAGAAATCATAATAATATGCTGATTTGCTGCTAAAGAAACACTTCTGATTATTATCAATGCCCAAAACAGTTGTGCTGCCCAATATTTTTTTGTGGAAACTGTGATACATTTGATTTTCCAGGATTCTTTGCTGAATATTGAGCTGCATTTATTTGAAACCGAAATCTTTTGTAATATTATAAATGTCTTTACTGTCACTTTTGATCAATTTAATGCATAATGCATTCATTTCTTAAAATAAAAATAAAATCATACTCACCCCAAACATTTGAACGTTAGTGCAGTTAGTGATCATATTTAGTAAAAATATTTATATATTTGTCATAAATATTAATGGTATAATTTAATATTAAATAATTTTCACTTTATATGTAGTTGTGCTCATTAATATTTTTGAGGTATTGCATTGAAAATCAATTGAATGCATCAAATTATTATTATTTTCTTTCAAATTAAAGTTTTGAATGGCAGTTTTTATTGTAGTCAGAATTTGAGATTAATTACAGTACTTGCACTACAACAAACCTCTTGTAATTTATTGTAATCTCACGACGGCTAATTAAAGGGGTGGTTGATCGCGATTTTACTTTTTTAACTTTAGTTAGTGTGTAATGTTGCTGTTTGAGCATTAACAATATCTGTAATGTTACGACACTGAAAGTTCAATGGAAACGGAGATATTGTCTTTTAAAGAAAAGTCTGTTTAATGCCTACAATTACGACTGGTAGGGACTACAACGAGCTTCTTCCCGAGTTGGTGACATCACAAACCCTGCAATTAACATAAACCCCGCGTTAGTGTGTAATGTTGCTGTTTGAGCATAAACAATATCTGTAATGTTACGACACTGAAAGTTCAGTGGAAACGGAGATATTGTCTTTTAAAGAAAAGTCTGTTTAATGCCTACAATTACGACTGGTAGGGACTACAACGAGCTTCTTCCCGAGTTGGTGACATCACAAACCCTGCAATTAACATAAACCCCGCCCCCGGGAACACACAACAAAAGGGGCGGGGCCATGTTGCGCGGCTTTTCCACCGGAGCACATGCAACTATTGCCCATAATAGTAAGGGGTGTGTCATTTCTGGACAACGTGCAATACACGGTTAACAAATCACAATACACCGGGCCAGCTAACCAATCGGAGCCCACTGCGTATTTAGGAGGGAGTGGTATCATAGAAACAGGAAGTCAACCAGACGACGGCGTAGAATAAAGGTCAAATATATGAAAAATATGGCTTTAAAAAAAAAAGAACGAAGCATGAAGGCATGTAAGACTGCACCCCATAGACACAATCAAGCCTAGAAAAAAAGCAGCCAACCACCCCTTTAAAATATAACAATCGCACTGTAGAAAATTATGACCAAAATGTGTATTAAGTGCATTTACATGTGCAATAAAATTAATTAACTATTAATATTATAAATCTCATCACCTCCATCAGTGTTGATGTAAAATTAAAAATACACATGCAAAATGTATAAACATGCTCATATTTAATAAAATGACTGATGCACCATGAAAATGAGGTAATGCTTAAAAACCTAAGTGTGTCAGTTTGTCTTAACCGGTTTTTACCAGTAATCGCTGTGAGATCGTGCATGTAAACGCACTCAGAACGAGTTTATGTGGCCTGTCGATGATTTGTTGAAGCACCTGTGTTGTTTTGCACGTCGTCTGTCGTCCTGCACGCATCTGTCCGTCTGCATCTCGCAGTTGTGTGTCTGTGTTTGCCTGCACCATCATCAGTGTGTGTTTGTGTGTTTTTCCTTTAGCCCCGACATGAGTACTTTAACGTGCCCGTGTACTGATTGGCTGCATGCTGAGCCCCTCCCCCTGCACGCCTGCTGGCTCCGCCTCTGCCTCCAGCACCGTCCAATCAGAGAGCTGCATCTTGGACCCTGTTTCACCTGCACACTGTCCAACTGAAATAGTGTGTCATTCGTGTTTGACTGTGTGTGTGTGTGTTTAACTGTGCTGTGCTAAATCAATGTTGTAAATCAATATCTCGTTCAGGCGACTCTCAATCATGTAGCTTCAGGAAATCAAACCTTATTGGTGGACGGATCTGTTCTTCACTTTGAAGACACTTTTACCAGATATTTCAAATTCACTGAATAATTCATTCAAGCTCTAAAGATCCAGGTCATAAAGATAAAAGTAGACTTTCAGCCTTTGTTTCAGAGCAAAACTCATATCTTCCTTAGGTTTTCCAATTAAAAACTTATTTTACAACAAAATCAGTTGAAAAACACTTGTGATTGAGTGCCTGAAAGCAGGTCATTTTATGTAGCTTAATCTTGTTTTAAGTGTATTTTAAGATGTTTTAAGAAAATAATTTTGATTGCTGACGTGTGTTCAGTATGTTATGAATAGCTGCTGTGGTTCAGTTGTTGATGTAGTCATTTTATAAATGATGAGTTTGTTTGTGCACATCATTGCAACTTTAGTTTTAGTTTCTTTCTTGATTTTAGTAGAAAGTTATAGCAAATTAGCAGTTTTCAATTTGTACACACACACACACTCACTCACTCTCACACACTCATACACACTCACACACACACACACACGTTCACACACTCATACACACACACACACACTCTCACACACTCATACACACACACACACACACACACACAGATCTACAGCGGCCTCAAAGTATTTACACACTTAAATCACATGTGAAATGTATGAATGTTATTGTATTAGATAAAATATTAAAACATGTCAATTTATTAACCCTGTAGTGCTTGACGTGAAATAAGTCATTTAATAGTCATATATATATAATAATAGTAATATTTGTCATACATTTGTCATACATTTCTAATATTTAGAAACAGAAGAGTTTATTGAAACTGCAGACAAAAAATTAAATAAATCTAAAAAAGTAAAGTTTACATAAGTGTTTTTTGTTGAGATCCATCTAGGCCTGGGTGATAAAACGGTATCGATATTTATCGACAGTACACCTTCATCGATAACGATATAAAAAATGTTCGATATAGCGCACGATATAGGCACGTACTATGAGTGACGCAGACAGCACACACGAACACATGCTGAAATGAGTGCTGGAGTGAGGAGATTGTGAATAAAAAATGAATATTAGTCGAATTTAAAATAAACATTTGCATTTGAATGTTAGGTGTGCGTCAGGGAGCGTCATCAGTGGCGCCGAGATGCGGTGATGTAAGTGACGTTGTTGCATTTGAATGTTTTGTTAGTCTAGCCCACGAGATGCGCCGCTGCTGTGTTAAGCATTCAAAATATTAGAGAAATATAGAAGCTCAATGCGGAGAAGATCTTGAATGGGTTAAAACTGAAACCAAGCCATTCACACAGAACGCATATTCAGCGCATTTTTTAGACGGACAAATATGACTGCTGCACTCGCGTCTCATGCAAGAGATGCAAAGAAAGTCATGCAAATACAGTGGTTAAATGTAAACATTTTTTTCTATTGCTCTGTTTTAAAAAAGGTTACATATATCGTTGATATATTTTTTAGCTATAACGCCCAGCCCTAGATCTATCAGGCTTTTATGGCTCATACAGTCTGATATAGTGAGAATATGGAGGAAAAACATCTCAGTTTTATTCTAAGGCCCAAACTGAGCAGAAATATGCAATTTGGTGCAGATGCTGATATTTGTATGATGAAATTCTGATGCTTGTAATGTAAATGAATGAGATCTTTATAACCGTACAGCAGATACTGACATAAAATGATCTAAATATCAGTGGTCGCTCAACGCGAATTTGTGCAGGTTTATTTTATTTCACTGCGTCTCATGTTTTTAAATGCAATCTGTGTGATCGGCGATTCGGCTCTTTGTATTAAGCAATGCATAAATACCGGATGCTGTTTTGTTCATAATTGTTGATGCAATTTACGAAATTATATTTGATTTATATGAGTTAATTTAGACGTAATGCAGGTTTTTTTATAGACAT
>NW_015542582.1:726621-739426 GCF_001515605.1 Sinocyclocheilus anshuiensis
AGATGTGAGATGTTCTGGAGGCTTGTGAAGATCATTCCTCCGCTGAGGAACAGTGAAAGTAAAGCTTCTGGAAACAAACGCTCCTCAAAAGATCCTGATGATCAGATTTGAGACTCTAAAACATGATTGATGGAGAATCAAGTAAAGCTGAGCTGCTTCAGTCCAGTAAGTGTTCATCTGGAGATATTACTGCAGTTATTCTGACGCTTACTTGATAAAAACCAGTCAAGATTTGACACGAGAAGCTCCAGCTGAAGCTGGGCGTTTGTACATTTACACTAAAAGAACTTTTACTGGATAAAAAAAACTAAACTCTCAATCAGATGACAGAAGAACCAACGAAAAATCACCAAAACAGCAGCTGAAAACACACTGAGGCTTCAAATGAAGAAAAGTGAGGTTTCTGTAATGTTCATACAGTTATAAGTGTGAGTGAAGTGAACTGTATTTTGGGCCGCTGTATGTTTTACACTAGAAACACTTTTGCACTTCAGTGTTCCAAATACAATCTATTAGTGTATTTTGTTCAATATTTATATAGATTGATTTGAAAACGTATTCCTGTTTAGTGATATAAAATGAATGTTTTGAATCTCTTTCATCACACAGAGAATATGAGTCGTGATTTAGTTGATCTGTACCCTGAATGAATGTAGAATCATGTGAGTTTTGTAACACTGTAGAAATAAACAAATGAAATGTGTGAAATTTAGAGACGTGTGTGCTTGTGTTTATTGCTTTAGTCATGATTGAAGAGCTCATGAAACCTGTCTGGGTGATATTTTACATGAAAATCAAAGAGAAAGAAAAAAGAAATTAATATTTTGCATAAAAACTTTTACAGCTATTGTTTTTTTTTTTGCATAATGCAATTATTTTCATATTACCGCAATATATATATATATATAGACTGGTATAAAATATGATCTGGCCATGGTTTTTGTGAGATTCATCTATTTGCAATTCATTTTACATCCACAATATGGCAAATTTCCAAGTGAAGTAGGATAATATGTTTGGTGAAATTTAACACATACAGTGCAAATGTAAGTTTGCTAAAATGTATAAATATGTGTTTTTGTTTGTTAACGTGATTCGATGTCAGAGCGATGTCGATGTCAGACTCAAAGTCGTTTCAAAAGTGGATCATGTTATTATTGATGAATGATGAAAGATGAATTACCAAAGTAAATAGTTTTGATGTTGATTTTGAGGAAAGGCGGTGAAACTGAAATGAGATTGTGTGTCACTTCCTCTGGTCTGGTCTGTTTTATCTGATATATATATACACAGTATATCAGGTTGATTTCTGTTCTTGCTGACTGTCAGCAGTCGAAGCCTCCTCCTGGACCTTCACCGCAGGGCCGAATGCTAATTGGGTTTTAATTCAGATGGGAATCTTTGCAGATCAGCAATCATAAATGATTCAGACTCTTTGAGGAAAGCGAACGCTAAAGATTCATCTGCGCAGTGCTGGGATGCTTGTGTCTTTACCCGGCGTTTAAGAGCAGAGTACTGAGCCAAACTCATGTTTAATCAATTAGTTAAAAAAAATCAATTCACCTGGCCTAGAACCAAAGTGCTTTCTGCAAACTACGCACTTTTTTTTGTCAGAGTTTTAGGTTTAATGTGTTGAATCGACACTGGGAAAGTAGTAACCTGCGATTGTTACCTTAAAGACCCCTTACTGACTGATTTAACCCAAAAAATGAGTTTTGCTGGTCTCAATTAATGTTTAAGTTGATTCATTGATGTTAAATGATATTTTTGCTTTAAATAAAACCAGTTCAAGATTTCACCATTTGCTGCTGTGTAGTTCAATCAATGTGCACTTTTAAAATCAACACTATCTGTAATAATTTATTGAATTGCACATTGGTAAACATTAGTTTTTATAACAAAGCTATGATTGAATTATTTAGTGTTTGTTTGGTATATATCAGAATCAGAATCAGAATCAGAAAGAGCTTTATTGCCATCAAACTCAGTTTTCAGATATTCAGATATTCAGTTTTTATAACAAAAACAAAGTAATATTTGAAATATTTAGTGTTTGTTTGGTAAATATTCAGTTTTTACAACAAAAACAAAGCTAACATTTGAATTATTTATTGTTTTTTGGTAATATTTAGTTTTATATCAAAAACAAAGCTTACATTTGAATTATTTATTGTTTTTTGGTAATATTTAGTTTTATATCAAAAACAAAGCTTACATTTGAATTTAGTATTTTATGACAAATATTTAGTTTTTTTAATATTAAAAACAAAGCCCATATTTGAATATTGTGTGTGTTTTTAAGTAAATATTTAGTTCTAATAACAAAAACAAAGCCCATATTTAAATATTTTGTGTTTTTAAGTAAATATTTAGTTTTTATAACAAAAACAAAGCCCATATTTAAATAATTTTATGGTTTTTGGTAAATATTTTGTTTTTATAACAAAATCAAAGCCACCATTTAAATCATTTAGTATTTTATGATAAATATTTAGTTTTTTATATCAAAAACAAAAGCCCATAATTAAATTATTTAATGTTTTTTGGTAAATATTGAGTTTTTATAACAAAAACAAAGCCCATATTTAAATTGTTTAATGTCTTTTGGTAGATATTTACATTTATTACAAACAAAGCCCGCATTTACAGTATTTGGTGTTTGCTGGTAAATATCGAGTTCTTTGTGATCTTTCATCAAATTGCTCCACATCTGAAGCGTCTTTGTGTCGTAGGTTGATTAATGTTAACCAGTCGTTGTATTAGTCTAATCTTTGATGTTTCAACAGTTCCTTCTGGTACTAAAAATGTTTTGCTGTGGCTAAAAACTGTTAAAACCCTTTTACAGACTGAACTCATTTATGCAATTTTTATCTCTCTTTTCCCCTATCTTTTGGCCCGATGATGTTCAGGATGCCAAAGTAAGTTCAGCTTGTTCTCTGCTTCGGTTCTGTGTGTTGTAAATGTATTCGTGTCATCAGTGAGTCATTCATGGCAGCCCACATGCTGATTATTTTCAGATCTCGCAGGATAATTTTAGCTCGGCTCGTCTCCATGTGCTTCATACATATCAAATAAACCTGCTGAGCTCAGAGGGGTGGCACCGAACGACACGCCAGCAGATAATCTATAAAATAATTGCAAATGTATATTTAGCACACTGTTTTTATTTGATAGAAGACATTTAAATCAAAAGTTGTCACCTCTTGGTCAGCGTACACGATAGGGGTGCTCCGATCAGGGTTTTCGAGGCCGATCACCGATCACAGAAAGCAGTATCTGCCGATCCGATACCGATCTTTTTAAAGCCTTCATTTATCATTTATAACTATTTAGTGTGATACTCCAATCAGGATTTTTAGACATTTATTCAGGGCCTGAATTTCACTTTTGAAAATGGGGGAAATTCCCCTCTTAGGTGTCTCTTGTGAGAGGAGAAGCAGCTTTCACACGGGAGTCCGCTACTGATCCTTATTTTGATTTCAAATCCAAACACTGTCACTGGAAGTGCTTTTTCAGCATTGCAATTCTTTTTTTACACAGTACAGTAATACAATCTTTCACAGACATGTTTAATTTTTTTACACAGTACAGTAATACAGTCTTTCACAGACATGTTTAAGCACAATAAATATAAGCAACACATTATTCAATGCGTTTTACTTTTGCATTTACGTCTAGATTTATATACTAAGTTGGTCAAGCAAGTGGCAAACAATTAAACTACTTTTCTTACGTTATCACAAACTTACCATTGACAGAAATAGTCAGCTCTACTGCCTTTCCTTTTGCATTGAAATCTTTATTACAAGCAATCCTGCGGTTCATAAAGAACTGTGTTTTCCTACCTCCACGAGTGCCATCTATTATTGCCTTGTTTATCTAAAAGTGCTCTTTCACTTTAATAATATGCATTTATGGTTTAATTACTACATTTTCGTGTCAATCCATGTTCATATTTACTGCAAACAATGCGCTGTTACTTTAATTCAGCGCTTGCAACGGAATCGATCTCTGCACTGCTGCAGACGCACCGCTCCTGAATGCACTGCCGGACCGCAACCGTGTGCAGTGTGAACGCTTTAATCCGTTAACATGAGCGCGGAAAAAATACCCACCACGTTCGCACTGCAAACAAATTAATGTGAACCTGGCGTTATGTGTGTGCACTGCGAGTGTGCATGAGTGCAAGGTCTCCAGGAGAGCGCGCGAGCGCTGAATGATTAAACACTGGCAAGAATTAAAAAGTAATGCAATTTATAAACTTTAGTGACGATGTGACACTGCCTCGATTGTGCAAGTGACAATTCCTGTGTCAACTGTGTAGCGTGCAGCTCGCTTATAGACAGACGCGATGTGTGGTGATTTGAAGCCAGTTGCGTATTTTGAGAAAGAAAGAGGGAGCGCGGTGATTCACTCGCGCTGTTTGTGAAATTACGTTGGTCTCACACAAGGTTTTCAAATTACTTTATAAGTTATTTAATGAAGAAATAAAATATTATAATTATTTCACCCCCGCCTGACAGAGACTGAGACGGTGCCGCTGCATATCGTGACAAACCTCTCACGGCAGCGTCATCAGCTTGAGATCGTTTTTTTTGAGATCGGCCTTTTTAGAGACCGCCGATCAATCATCTCAGCGTGATTATCGGCCGATAGTGATCTGTAGCCGATCAATCGGAGCACCCCTAGTACACGATTGGAAATTCATTCTCCACCTTGTCTTTTGACTTTTTGTGTTTGTGATGTCCGTGTTACACTATATCTTCTAAAAGGTGCTTTGCCTTTCAAAAAGGTTTTGTTAAATATGTTGTGTTGACTGTGTTAATGAAAATAAAATGATAGTTGTTGAGGAAATCCTGCATAGATTTGCAATACATTCAGTTTTGCAGAAAGAGTTGTATTACAGTAAGAAAAACATTTTTGAATTATTGAGAAGTATAAAAAGATAAAAATCTACATATTTACATAATGAATGCTAAGTAAATACTGATAATCTGCAAAGCTACACTGATTAGCAAATTTATTATAGCAAAAAATAGGTTTTTAAAATAAAACTTAAAGCCAGTATTGTAATTATTTAGTGTTTGTTTTATAAACATTGTTTTTTATAATATCCACAAAGTTTTATCCGTTATTATCAGTATTTGTTTAGATATACAGATATCAGTTTTTGTTGGTCAATATTTAATATCTGACTTTTATAACAAAATCAAATCCAACATTTGAATTATTATCTAATAATTATAAGTTGTTGTTAGTATTTTTTTATTAACAAAAAAGTTTTTATTTACAAAAACAAAGGTAACATTTGTATTATTTAGTATTTGTTTGTAAATATTAGATTTTTTTATAACAAAAGCAAAGCGAAAATTTGAATCATTTAGTGTTTGTTTGGTAAATATTATATATATTTTTAGAATAAAACGCAAACCTAGCATTTGAAATATTTAGTTTTTGTTTGATAAATATTGTTTTTTATAATAAAAACAAAGCCAACATTTGAATTATTACGTGTTTATTGATAAATATATAAATATTTGTTTTTATAACAAAAACACATGCAAAATTTTAATGATTAAGAGTTAGTTGGTAAATAATGGTTTTAATAATATTAAACATAATATTTATTTGATTTTAGTAAATACTGTTTTTTAATAAAAAAAACAAAAATAATATTATAAAGCTAACACTTGAATCACATAGTGTTCATAGTTAATAGTTTGTTTAGTAAATATCGTTTTTTTTTATGACAAAAAAAAGCCAACATTTGAATTATTTGGTTTATGTTTGGTAAATATTTGGTTTTTGTTAACAGGAAAAAAGATAATATTTGAATTATTTAGTGTTTGTTTGGTAAATATGTTTTTGTTAGAACTAAAGCAAAGCAAAGCTATTTGAATTATTTACTATTTGTTGAGTAAATAGTTTTTTTTATAACAAAAACAAAGCAAACATTTGATTTTTTTTAAGTGTTTGTTGATAAATATTTGGCTTTTATAGCAAAAACAGCCAACATTTGAATTTTGTAGTGTTTGTTTAGTATATTTGTGACACAAAAGCAGTGTTAAGTCGCTGGGGTATATTTCTAGCAATAGCCAACAGTACATTGTATGGGTCAAAATTATAAATTTTTCTTTTATGCCAAAAATCATTAGGATATTAAGTAAAGATCATGTTCCATGAAGATATTTTGTAAATTTCCTACTGTAAATATATTAAAACTTAATTTTTTATTAGTAATATGCATTGCTAAGAACTTCATCTGGACAACTTTAAAGGTGATTTTCTCAATATTTCCTCATGTGATTGTTTTGTGAGCAGAAGAAGTTGCAGAAATGTGTTGAGCTCTGGGCGACACATCCTACTTTACATCTGCTGTGACGATCAGCGTACCACACACACCGTGCTGCTTCAGTTCATCAAATATATGCGATCCTCTCATCGTTTGGAGTCAGTATAATCCGATATTCCCACTGTCAGTCGACTAGCTTATGGTGTTTGGAAATGTATTAGGGAATTTATATAATTTAGAAAATAGAGCAAAAGACACAAAAGGGATTCATTCACTAAACCAAAGAGTGCTTTCTTGTGTTAGATCGTAGATTAAAGTAGTAAACATCAGCACACGCATCCGAGACATACTCTAAAGTATATAAAAGCAAACGCTTTAATGCTCAAGAAAATATTTAGGCCCAAATTTAAGATTTATGAATTTGAATTGCACAGTTTGGATTAACTAAAACAAAGCCAGCATTTGAATGAATTTGTGTGTTGGGGTATGGAGTATTTGGTGTGTGTAGCAGAGTTTCAGGGTTTGCATGTGTTGTGTTTTCGCGTGATTTGGATGCTTGAGCGTGTGATCAGGGAAAGTGTTGATCTTCCTCCCACAGGAAGCAGAGACTCCCCGCAGCGTCCTCGAGGAGATCGGACTCACATAAACCCCTCCGAGACGACCGTCCCAAACACACACACACACATTCAGCCTGACCACTAAAGATGTAGCAAACACACACACACACAGCCTGACCACTAAAGATGTAGCAAACACACACACACACACAGCCTGACCACTAAAGATGTAGCAAACACACACACACAGCCTGACCACTAAAGATGTAGCAAACACTCAAATCAGTATAATCCGATATTCCCACTGTCAGTCGACTAGCTTATGGTGTTTGGAAATGTATTAGGGAATTTATATAATTTAGAAAATAGAGCAAAAGACACAAAAGGGATTCATTCACTAAACCAAAGAGTGCTTTCTTGTGTTAGATCGTAGATTAAAGTAGTAAACATCAGCACACGCATCCGAGACATACTCTAAAGTATATAAAAGCAAACGCTTTAATGCTCAAGAAAATATTTAGGCCCAAATTTAAGATTTATGAATTTGAATTGCACAGTTTGGATTACAGAGTTTTAATATAAACAAACTAATAAACTTAATGTGATGTATATTTGTCATGTAAATAAATGGAAAAGGTCAGATTTCTGCATTCCAAAAAGATTGCATCTATTTGTTTATAATGCGCATATATAGACCCTTAATTTTTTTGTAAGTGGTCAAACTTGCAAAATCAGCAGGGGATCAAATAATTATTTTTCCCACTGTAGATAGATATATAGATAGATAGATAGATAGATAGATAGATAGATAGATAGAGCATAGAATCAGCATAAATCTGTTTAATGTGAAAATTATAGTATTTTTCAATTAAAAAGTATGAAGATGGTTAAAATAGCTGTGGAACAAGCAATACGGAGTTAAAATGTATGAGATTGGAAAAAAAATGATTTATTGATGATAAATATATAAAGCTGGTTATTGTGTTTAAAACGCATTCAGTTTTACTATTACAGAAATCTGATCTGTTTCAGTTATACAAATATGCATCACATTAAGTTTCTTAGGTTGTTAAAAGTGTGTAATTCAAACGGATGGAAGATTTATATGCAATTCAAATACATAAATCTAAAACTTAGGCCTAAATACTTGTTAGTGGTTTTATTCTGTGGTTGTTTTTTTTTCTTGCATTAGTACTCGAGTAAAGTATGTTTCAGACTGGGTTCATTCCACTAACCTGAACAACCTCACTGATTTTCCACTGTGTTAACCAGGCAACTAACACTTGACCACTGTTAACTTTACTGTATCTGTGGTATTTAATGAAATTAGGAGTTATATTTCAGTAAAATGATTATTGAACACATTTATACTGATGTTTCTCCATGACAGTATTTTTCACGGTGCATGAAGCTCAATTTTAAAGCAGTAGTTTACCCAAAAATAAATATTTGCTACTCTCCCTCAGGCCATCCAAGATTAGGATGAGTTTGTTTCTTTTCAGATTTGGAGAAATGTAGCTCAACAATGGATGCTCTGCAGTGAATGGGTGCCGTCAGAATGAGAGTCCAAACAGCTGATAAAAACATCGCAATAATCCAAAACGCTCCAATCTATCAGTTAACATCTTGAGAAGCCAAGACAAATCCATCATCAAATTGTTGCATGCAGCTTAAATATGACTCAGTCCATAATAACGCTTCCTCCAGTGAAAAAGTGCTTCTCCTGTTGTCTCTCACATCATCTCTCACATATTTGTTTAGAGCTGTTTTGGCTTGTAAACGGTGCTTGATCTGTGCAGATTTCTCTCCTGATTCAGACCAGACCACTTTTTCACTGGAGGAAGCTTTATTGTGGATTATGGACTCGTATTTTTGTTAAAAACGTCTTGATGGATTTGTTTCAGCTTTTGTCTTCTCCATATGTTAACAGATGGACTGCAGTGGTGTGGATTCCTTGTGGATTATTGTGATGTTTTTATCAGCTGTTTGGACTCTCATTCTGACGGCACCCATTCACATCCATTCAGTGTTGGGGGTAACGCACTACAAGTAACGTGAGTTACGTAATCAGATTACTTTTTTCAAGTAACTAGTTTGATGAGACAGTGATGTAATGCTACATTTCTCCAAATCTGTTCCCATGAAGAAACAAACTCATCTGCATCTCGGATGGCCTGAGAGTGAGTACATTTTAAGCAAATTTTCATTTTTGGGTGAACTGTTGTTTTAAATGAAAACACGCACGTGTAATGACTAGCAGGTTGTTACGTGCGTGCTGTTTAACATGTTTAATGTTCTGTACAGATGTTAGTTTTCATTGGCGGGTGTACAGACGTCACTCATCTACACGCCAAGCTCTTGTTCATGTTCACGAGTCTTGTCTCGCTCTGGAGAGACGCTGCGTGTCAGAGTGAAATCAACTGTGTTTCTTGTTGAAAATGGAATAAATTTGTCTACAGACGTTTATAAGTGCTTCGTCTGTCTGTTTGTTCTGGTGCTGATACTTACTTACAGTAAAAGTTTTACACTTAAATGTTGAAATTTTGTACATTCATGTGAGATGAACAGTCTAGAAAATAATTATTCTTTCTACTCATCATCTACTCAGTCTTTCTGATGCTGGTAAAATACTTCCAATATTAATAACAAGATGTATCAGGGATACACAATATATAGTCATGCTGGTTACTGATGAATCAATCAGCTTTGGTGGACATTTACTATTACAGGCCAAATTCTTTTATTTTTTTATATATTTTTTTATAATCTGTATTAGCACATATTTAATACATTTGGGCAACTTTTTTAATGTATGTATTTATTTATTTAATTATTGGCAGATATTTGATGCTTCAGGAAATATGTTAATCTGTATTTGCAGATATTTGACATTTTGTGCAATATTTACTTTTTAATTGATATTGGCAGATATTTCATATTTGGGCAATATTTAAGACTTCAGTCATATATCTCTTTCATTGTTTCTACTCAACATTTTCATCAGTCTTTCTACTTTAAGTAAATGACTGAAAATGCTAATGACATCATCCTGCCCTACACAGATTTTCATCCAATCAGAATCTCTCTAAGAATGTACTTCCTCTTGCAACAGACAAGCAGTAGCAATTTGCATATTCTGACTCATGTGACTATAAAGTCTCAAAAATGAAATAAAAAATGGAGGTGCCAATATAGTCGAATCAAAATGGTGAAATCAAAACATTGGCTTTTCTGCAGGGCGCCGTGTTTTCTAAATGTCTGTTTTTTGGACTCAAACTCCTGGAGTTTCCGCTCTTCATGTAAATGTCCATCTGTTGATGTGGACACACACTCTTCTGTCTCATTCACATGCAGTGAGTGGATCTGTGGATCAGTGTTTGTATATGATGTGTGTGGAAAATCTGGACTGATTTTGTACAACAGCATCCTGAAATACAAGCCTTAATCCTCCAAATTGGACTCAGTTACAGGATTCCTCTCAGAAATCCGGTTTACATCCATTATGTTTAAAATATTAACACTTTAATTTATTTGCCTACTATTTTTTTAACCATAGTGCAGCAGTATGTAGTATGCAGTGCTGAGCATTTCAAACAGTACGTCTGATAAGGAGACAAACGGGGTTTAATTTTTATAGCTGACAAAATTAACACTAGATTCAGGACAAGCCAAAAACACGGTTTGGAAAATGGATTCATGGTGTACTCGCTTGTTATAAATTTTGAACACAAAAAATGTACGGACTGCAGCTTTAAATTTTTAAGTTAAATGTGGCTAATGTACATCCAAATTTAATTCAAATGTTGGACGTCTGATAATGAGACAAACAGGGGGTTATGGCTGATCAGACTGGAAAATGAAGGGAAAGTTGAGAGCATTGCATTGTGAGATGCAGTATTAAAACTTCCATGTTACTATTTCTGCAGAATGCACACAGTGTGCATATTTTCAGTATGCACAGAAAAACGTGCATTTGATGAATGAAATGGAACTTTCTTTCTTTCTTTTCTTTTTTGTTTTTACTTTTCTTAAATTCAAATTTTCCAGTCTATCGGTTTCTATTGGCAGATGTTTGATCGGGGCAATATTTATTTAGTTTTCTGTATTGGCAGATATTTGATAGTTTGGGGCAATATTTTACTTTATCAACAATGGCAAATATTAATAAATTAATTAGTTTGTTTGTATTGTCAGATAATAATTTGGCATAAACTAATAGACATAACCTGTGTCTGAATGTATGATGAATTGTGTTAATCTGTTAAATTATTATTATTTTCTGCTTCTTTGTCATCTGAGTACAGGCGGCTCTCGTTTCTCAGTGTCCCAGAGGCTTGATGCAGTGAATGTCTTGTAAACGCTGCTCTCTGCTGAACATCTCTGTCAGCTCATCCTCTGTGAATATCAAATATATGAATATCAGCCTTTGAATCATGATGATGAGTGCTATTCTGTGTCAAAAGAGCCCGATCCTGCCTCACTCACAGACTGTCCTCTGAAACCTTCAGCGCTGCTTCATTAGTCCTCTCTAACGAGGGGAGAAACTTCTTCATGTCAGACACATTTCAGAATTATTTAATATATTTTATTTGCAGTAGAACATACAAAACATATTAAATATTTACGCTGAGGAAATGTCCCATTTTAACTCAGTATTAAATTGTATATTATGATAAAAAAAAAAGAATTAAAAGAAATAAAAAAATTGTAATCTGCACACTAGGTTAAACAATGTCAGTATTATAGAATTGAGCTTCCATTTGTGGAAATGAAAATCCCATTTTGGGTTTTCGTGGTCCAGCCTGTAGTTGTGAAAACTTACATTTTTTTTTGTGGAACATATCATTTACAAATACTTCTTTTTAAAAATAAAAAAACCCCAAACAAAACAAAAAAAATATATGCTCTTGCATATAATCTTTCCACATTTCATGTTTCATATTTCATAGCAATTTATTTGTTAACAGGTGTGATGATCAGTGGTTTTGAGTTTTTACCTCCTTCATTAAGTCCTGGGTTAAAATGTGGATAGAGTTTGTCAGTGAAAGTCTGACCAGTGAAAGAAGAGATATGAGAGCTGGAGCCCACATCATAAAAAGAGACCAGACCCTCCTCATAATCCACAAACACTCCCACAATCTCATCATGTTTATTACATTTTGCTTTAGTTTAAGTTTGGATAGATCTTCACATAAGAAATCTGTTCACTATATTTGATATTCACATACCAGTTTGACCAATTTTGTTTAGTCTCCCATCTAGAGTTTTCTCCAGCTGAATCAGAGCTCTATTCATTGAATACACATTCACATCAGAGTCAATCCTGATCTCAGTCCAGTTCTTGGTGTGTGGGAACAAAATGTGAAAAAAATGAAGGGGTATGAATACTTTCGCAAGACACTGTAATCAGATTAGTTACTTTTTAATGGATTACATATTTTTCACACAGTGGCAGTAAATCATTCATAATTTAATGATTCTCCCTAATTTTCCTTTTTTCTCTTTTAAATTTTACTCTTTAAAATCCTACCGTTTTTCATGCCATTCAGCTTTGATTATATTTATAATATTGAATGGTCATGTAAATAATTTTGCGATCCATGCTTCTGAATTTGGGGGAAAAAGCACCTCTCACGCAATTAGACCATATATGAAACAAATAATTACGCAAGTTTCCAAATATAGATGTGAAACACTGTCTTCATCATATTGTCAGCGAATCCTTGCAGTCACAGTCACCTGCCAGGACAATCACCAGATCCCAATCTCCAGAATTCTGATCACCCACACCTGTAGCCACTAATCAAGCCTCCTATATCTCTGCACTCCACTCATTCCCTCACTGTCCGATCTACCGTTCACCTCGCTGAACCAAGCCTGACTCCTCACCTGTTTACTCACCTGTGTGTTACTTACCTCTAGATTCTCCGACGTTCCCTCGATCCTGTTCACCTCC
>NW_015542582.1:740575-740791 GCF_001515605.1 Sinocyclocheilus anshuiensis
ATAGGGCCCTACTAATGTAGCAAACGAATATGATAAGCTCATTGTGAGAGTAAAAGATGGGGACATTGTTGTTTATTTACTTGTAAATATTGTTGTCTCTCCAACTAGGTGACAACGTAGCGTTAAATCACCATTCAACAGACTCAAACCATCCCCGCACTGCCGTCTAACGGACTGCAGAAAGATACTAACTTTTCAATCTGCTATGTTACTGAC
>NW_015542583.1:0-373 GCF_001515605.1 Sinocyclocheilus anshuiensis
TTAATTATTAAATGAAATTCAAATTCCAAATATGTAATTAATTATAAAATCAGTATTAGTAACTTTTTATCCTTAAAGATTAAACCTAAGAGAAAAGTTTTTTTTTTTTTGGTAAGGAAAATGAAGTTAATGGTAAGATGAGAGGGAGGATAAAACAACAAAATACCCTTTTCTGGTAGCAGAATGAGGATAATTGAATTTTCTTCTCTTTTCCCTTTTGGTTAAGTTTGGATACCAGGACTGTGGTTGTTATTAAAATTCCTTCGGGTGAAGGGAAAATAATAACAATGACAGTATTGGTTTCTTAGCTGTTAAGATTGACACCGTCCACCAATTAGATGTTCCTAGATGCTTGTTCAAATTTTGGCGGATG
>NW_015542583.1:538-3210 GCF_001515605.1 Sinocyclocheilus anshuiensis
CAAGAGAGAGAAAGGTAAATGGAAGACAATTTTGAAACGGCGTTCTCAGGTTTCACAAAATACCTGTTCAATTTCTAAAAATTCTCTTGCTTTGTGATTTCCACAGGCAAAATCCCAGCAAACAACCGCAGTAGTCAACTCAGAAGGAAACAGCTGAGAGAGAGAAGAGGAGAGAAGGCTAATTAAATTAGAATTTCAGGTTAGAAGTGGTATTTCCTGGTTAGAATTTAATGATGTTTGTCATTAAAACTAGCAACGCAATTATAGTTGAACTGATCGGCAAATATTGTGGCAATATGGAAACAGGAACCGTAATTAATTATTAAATGAAATTCAAATTCCAAATATGTAATTAATTATGAAATCAGTATTAGTAACTTGTTATCCTTAAAGATTAAACGTTTAATGTTGTTGTCTTTTAATTATAATTAGCAATTACAATTCAACTTCATCAATAAGTATTGTTACTATGTGGAGGCAGGAACTGAAATTAATTTATTAAATGAAATGTAAATTCCAAATCTGTAATCAATTTATGAAATGAAATGTAAATTCCAAATCTGTAATAAATTTTGAAATGCACTTCACAATTTCAAATCCCTAGGATAGTAAATTAACACTATCCACTGATGTCATTATTAACCATGGATGAGAGCGATTATAATTACATTAACTAACTATCATTGAATAGGGAAACCCAACCCTATTTAACTATTTACTGAAATTAAAATTTCAGATCTGTAGTTGATTACGGAGTTAAATTAACGATTTCAAATCCTTAAGTATAGCAAATTAATAATTCCTAACTATAACCACTTGTGAGATCGCTAATCTGACGTTTGGTTAAAATCGCGTTGCAATAAGGTTTATAAAGTTTGCATCTGTCTGTTCTTTTCAATGGGAGGAGAAGAGGAGAAGAGGTAGGATGAGATCAGTGTGAAATAGTGAAAGAAATCAGTTGTAACTGATCGAGTCACTTCAAACTTCAAACACTGCACAACTCTTTGCCTTTGAGACCACAAAATGCTACGTGCTAACCACTAGCCTTCAATGCTAATAGCTTAGCTTGGCTATCTGTTTACAAACAGCTCAAAATGGCGCTGGCAGGCTGGAAGTTCCCTCCGGAAAAGGTTTCCTTCGACTTCCGGGTTACGACTTGGTATGGTGACGTACACAGCATGAGCATGTGAGCTTACTAGCTGTGGGTTGTCAGTGAAATGTCAGCACATCTGCACTACACAACCAAAAAGCACTATTTAGA
Organism: Sinocyclocheilus anshuiensis; assembly: GCF_001515605.1. Lineage (NCBI taxonomy): Eukaryota > Metazoa > Chordata > Actinopteri > Cypriniformes > Cyprinidae > Sinocyclocheilus > Sinocyclocheilus anshuiensis. The sequence goes on from NW_015542583.1 coordinate 1,800, forward strand.
TTCTTATCTTACAGCGCCGTGTAACACTCAACTCGTTCCGAGTGAGGTGAATTAATCTACAGATTCACTGCAATTAATACAATAACTGCCAATGATACCTCGGCGGATATCAGCACATCGTCTATTTATACAGACAAAACACACGTGGATTTAACCACGATTTCACTTGATCAAGCTTTCACAATTCTCCCAAATCACAAAAATAACATCTTGGACACTCTGTGAGTACTGCGTTTTCAAGTTCACTAGTGTTTTTTAGTGAATTAAATGGCAAGAGCATTAATTAGCTAGTTTAATGGTCTGAAGCCGGGAGATTTATTTATCATAGACTAATTTGGAGATGGAAAACGCACCAACAAATCGAACTATGAAGGCCTTTTTACAGAAAGTAAACGAGGAATACGCTCGTTTCTTTCTTGTTGCGCTTTTCGTAGAGCGACTTATTTTGTCTCGGTGGACAAAATTAAAACGTTTTTCTGCAGTTCAATTCTTTAAAGAACAACTCGAGTTTCACTTATTCAACACGCTCTGATACACAACAAAAGTATCCAGTGGAAAATTCATAATATTTATCTTGGTATCATTAATTTCTCAGTCGAATCTTTTGCCCACATTCTCCACCAATTCTGTAATGATTTTGATTACTTAATTTTAAGGGAATTAATTATTATTAATTCATTCAGGTTTTAAAAGGACTCGAATCTTCAGATTCGAAGTCGACCTGATTAGAACTGATTTCAAATTTGTTATTTTACACTTTAAATCAAGGGTCGTCCAGCGAGACGTGACCTCAGTATATTTTAAATTTTATTGGCTACTCTAGATTACATTTAAACTATGCTAAAACACACGTACACACGAACATACAGTTTCTTTAGAATGAGAGTTGACGGGGTTGCATGAAGTTCCAAGTTCTAACTCGTTTTCACGAGTCATTTAAATTCACCTGAGAGAACTCACAAAGCAGAGAATCTTAGCTTATGTTTACTGCTTAAAGTAGCTCGACCCCAGTTCAGCAGAGATAAGACTTTGTTCGTTTACTTGCGTTCTGCTTGGTTGACAGCTGAAAAGCTGAGATGATTTCCCGTTACTGACGAAGGCTTCCTGGATGGCTGCTGAGGGAACCCCGGAGCTTTCGGATTGGTCGCTGAGGTGACGTTTGGATGACGTCGTTTCGGGAAAGCCCTCGTTGCATTGGTTGTTTGCCTGATGACGGAAGAGGCTTCAACAGTCCTTCTGAAGAGTTCCGAAGCTTCAACTGAAGTGTTTGAGTTCTGGAGTTCCGCGATGCTTTGATGGTAAGCGTGTGAGCACAAGGTGGACTGCTCTTAAAACGGCGAAAGGCGACAGCAAGCAAGCAAATCTCTTCTGCATTGGGTTTTTGATCCGCTGCATAAGTCCGTCCCACGGC
>NW_015542584.1:0-1903 GCF_001515605.1 Sinocyclocheilus anshuiensis
TTATATTATAGAATTCACGTCTGCTCTCACGTGTGTGTGTGTGTGGTTACATCACGGCTCAAGCATCGCAGTGATTCATGGCTCAGATCTCTGGTGATGTCAGCCTCTCTCTTGTTCTTTGCTGTGGTTTTTGAAGTTCAGTCTGAGCAGAAAACGCAGCGAAATCTGTTTCCAGTCACCAGAATCAGTAGCTTTCTCTTATGAAGTTAAACTTCATCCTCCTGAAACAACAAATCCTCCTCTGCGTCTCAGGATCCAGAAGAGTTCATGTGTTTTTGTGTGGGATTCAGAACAATAGCGCTGAGAACATTAGAGAGCTTTATTTACGATGCTCGTTTGCAAGCTTTCAGACAGAGAGGAGCAAGGTTTTGTTTTATTAAATGTTTTAGACTGGACTGGATACAAGATACAGTTACTTCAGATACACAGAGACGTTTCTGAAAAAACGATCAAAATGAAGCGGGTTTCTGCTTAAAACGAGAACAAATATCTGCCAATGTGGCAGGGTTTACTAAAACTAAGACTAAAATCAAAACCATAAAAAACACTTACATTACTTTAAATAAAATAAACGTTAACTGAAATAAAAAATTATTTCAGACTTGATTCCAGCTCGCTGCCTTTTATTTCAACTTGATGTACTAAAATAATTAAAACTAAAAAACTTCAGAGGAAACTTTCTGCATTTTTACAATTTAAAAAAAAACTTTGTTTATTTTTAAACCAGTTTTACAAATGAGTACGTCCCCAAAGGGAGGTTTTTGGAGACAGACACACACACACACACACACACACACACACACACACACACACAATAAGATCATCACACTGTAAACACATTTCAAACACGATATGAGCATATTTTTGTCAGATCAGTGAAAGCAAATTAATTATAATGCTGCATATAAATTATGTACATTTTCTTTAAAAAAAAAAAAAAAAACTAAATTAATTGACTTTATTTTTAAGAACAAATATCTAATGGGGTCAAAAATAATCTTGTTGTTGCATTGAATTCAGTTGATTTTTTTTGACCCCACTCAATTCATTTTGATGATTTATTCAGAAAAGAAGACATCATTTTGCATCTTAAGGAAATGTATCTTGATTCAAGAATCTTTAGATAGTTTTACAGGAAAACAAGTCAGAAATACTGAGGAAGAACATAGCTTTGTGTTTCTTTACGCAGTGTAACATCCATCAGATCAGTGGTCATAAACAAATTCATAACTGCTGATGAGCTTCTGCTGGTTATTTTCTTCAGCGTGTCAGATTGTACGGTAGTTTAAACACAGAGGCTCAGGACTGAAAACACTGATGTGTTTCAGAAGAGCTTGAAGTCGAAGGTGTTTTAATTAGTGAGGTTTCTGGCTGTCTGCCACACGCACAGCGGGAACATAACTGCAGTTTACAGGATAATAACCGCACTGCTCCAGAATTACTGGAGATACAGACCAGACTTTATCTTACTGTTAGTACTCTTATTCCATTCTCAGCTGTAATTCTTAAATCTTAAGATGTCTTACATATTTCTGATTAGTTTTGTCATCATATCTGTTTTAAACTGTCGTTCATCCTAGTTTGTTCATTACCGAAGTTCTGCACAGACAAACTCTCGTTAGCTGTTATTGCTGGATCATTGACATATATGAGTGTAGATCATCATCATAATTCATTCTGGGAAATTACACTCATTATATTTGTCCACTCTGTCCAGATGTTCATCCTCATGTATATAAATACAATATAAAATAAATATATAAACACATCTAGAGGACAAACAGATTTAGTCAAAGTTCATTGCAGGACAGGCTTATTATAGTTGACTAAAACTAAAAGCATGCAAATAAAATAAAATAAAATAAAATAAAATAAAATAATAAAATAAAATAAAATAAAATAA
>NW_015542584.1:1942-12859 GCF_001515605.1 Sinocyclocheilus anshuiensis
AAAATAAAATTAAAATAAAATAAAATAAAATAAAATAAAATAAAATAAAATAAAATAAAATAAAATAAATAAAATAAAAGTGGCATTTTCATTTAGTTTAACTTGTTCATTTAGGCCAGGATTATTAAAGTAAATTAAAGTAAATGCATAAAAAAGTGTTACTTGAAATAATAAATAAATAAATGAATAAGAAAGAAACAAGTTTGCCAAAGAAAAGTCACATTTTCTTTTAGCTGAACTGGTTCCTTTTAGGCCAGGCTTATTAAAGTCAACTAAAACTAAAAGCATAAAAAAAGTGTCACTTGAAATGAAAAAAAAAAAAATTTAAATAAATTTAAATTAAATTAAATTAAATTAAATTAAATTAAATTAAATTAAATGTAATTACATTTAATTTAATTTGAAACAAATTTACATATTCACTGTGTGCCGAAGAAAAGTCGCATTTTCTTTAAGTTTATGACTAGCTGTGGAACAAACAATATTCAGTTAAAAACAAATGGGATTTATTGACGATAAATATGCAAACCTGCTTATTTTATATTAAAACACATTCTGACCCGTTTGGTTTATGTATGACTAAACTGTGAAATCTAAATGCATGGAAGCTTGACGTGCAGTGTAATGATTGCAGTGAATGTTGGTTTAAAGTTGTGCTTCGGTCAGGTTCATGTCATCTGTAGTTGTATTTTCTATAAGATTGTGTAGTTTGTTCATGGTTTTTGAGGAAGAGGGCATTATTTTGCTGATGCACTGTAGGATCCTTCGTTCTTCTTCAGTGAGTAAGTCTCTGCTTACAAATTATTACAAACATTATAACGTGAACAGCTGTCAAAGCTGATTAGTGTTCATCAGACTCAAGCTTTTCTTTCTTTCTGTGATCCGGTGGCTCTTCTGGTGTGAGTGGAGCTACAGCGGTGTGTGACGATAGCCTCAGGCTTCACTCACACACACACACACACACACACACACACACCTTCATCTGTCCATCTGTCAGTCCATATGTGTTAAACAGGAACTACAGGCTGAGGTTTCTTCTAAATCAATCAGTCTCTAGACGTTCAGGAGAAATGACCAGCAGCTTCTGAGGATGCAGATCGAGTCGGTAAACCAATAAAGTGACAGCTCAGTGTTAGCAGGATTAATTTCCATTCATGCTTTCAGCAGATGCTTTTATCCAGAGCCTCTTCTTCCCCTGGGAATCGAACCCCTGAGCTTTAGCGTCGCGAGCGCCATGATCTACTGTTTGAGCTTCAGGAATACCTGAGGTTTCATGAGTGCGTTTGACCAAAAACAGCACTTCACTACAGACACACAGCTCTTTTCTACAAGCTGTTAACCACATGTAATTAACTTCATCTCACAACAATATCTTTTAAATAATTATCAGACTAAAACCAAAATAATGTCTTGCTTTTTGACACAAAAATGACAGCAGCATGGTTATTTTAGCCTCACTGATATACAATCAGAACAGAGGTCAGTCATGAAATGAAGAGTTTATTTGCAAAAACAGGTAACTCCGTTTTTATTAATTTTCATAAATCATGTTTTTTTTATTGCGTTATCATGCTTTTGTGTTTTATTGTGTTATTTTGCTGTATTTTTCTTAGTTGTTATTATTTAATCAAAACAACCCAACTGCAGTTTGATTGATATTAATTGGAATGCAGGATAAAAAAAAAACAACAACATGATTTTTAAATGGAGTTATCTGTTTTTTCAAATGAACTCAAATACAAGTAAAGGGTTAACCATATGCATGAATCCTCAAACAGCCTGATTTCTGCTGGTCTGTCCTGTAAATCTCAGGATCGCAGCCACGCTTGGCCTGGAAAACTTCATCCCGTTCTCAGAAGCTCCCTTCAGAATCTCATCCAGATTTGACTGGAGAAAATGAGACATAAAAACCTTCACTTCCAGTTTCCTTCAGAGCTCAGCCCTGATGTCTGACAATATTTGCCATCTGGGCCTATAAATGGAAGAAATTATGCAGAGACTCAGACTATCATATGAGGAACAGACTTACAGCTCATGAATTAAACCTGAACATACTGCCACTAATTCAACAGACGCATCGCTTTGGTTCATTTTCAGTGCTTTAGGTTGTATTAACAACATTCAGAATTACTCATCAGGGTTCTTATTGTTAACTAAAACTAAAACCATAAAAATCGTTTTTGCTACTTGCAATAAAAATAAAAAAAATACATAAAAACTTATTTCATGTCAGCTGATTGCTAAGTCAACATTTCTCATTTTCATTTAGTTTAACTTGATGTACTAAAACGAAAACTGAAATAAAATTAATACAAACTATATACATTTAAAAAACAATATCTAATAAAAATTACATAAGCACACAACAAAATTACTAAAACTTTAACTAAAATTTAAATGAAAACACAAAATACAAAAATATTTTCGGGATGTCGTTGAGGAAGCTGCTGTAATGATGTGGGATATGTTCTCTTGAAAATAAAAACAGGAAGATCAGATATTACTCCAGGAACATGAACTACAGTGGATTATAAATAGTCATTGATGAATGGAAGTGAGTTTGTGGTTGTGAGTTTGAGCTCCAGCAGAAGCCTGTTGGCACCTCGCATCTGACAGCTCTTTCATTCTTTGATTACACTCCATGTATTTATGAAACTGGAGTCGCACTGAATGTTTTCATGTCCAAACATGTCCGTATGCCATTTCATTCAGCCGGGTCCAGAATATTCCCGTAAATTAACAGGCCGTCCAGCAGTGATGGATTTGGTGGTTTCTCTGAACTATTTCTGCTGCTCAAACTCCACCGCACAACATTTCTGCTCTTTTGTCTTTATAGGTTTCCTGAAAGCTTTCAGTGTCTGGTTTTGAGAGATATGTTTGGAAGCCTGTTTCCGCCACTGAATAAAAAATCAAAAAAGGGAATCGCCACTTTTTATCTCACAATTCTGACTTTTTTTCGAAGAATCGCCTGACAAACTCGCAATTGCGAGATATAAAGTCAGAATTGTGTTATATAAACTCGTAATTGCGAGATATAAAGTCAGAATTGCGAGATATAAACTCGTAATTGCGAGATATAAAGTCAAAATTGCACTAAATAAACTCGTAATTGCGAGATATAAAGTCAGAATTGCGAGTAAAGTACAGATACTTGAAAAATGTACTTCAGTACAGTAACGAAGTAAAGCTACTCCGTTACTGTCCACCACTGGAAATAAAGTCAGAATTTCGTGACAAACTTGCAATTGCAAGTTATAAAGTCAATTGTGAGATATAAACTCTCAATTCTGAGAACATAGTTTTTTTTTCCCTTAAAATTGGACTTTATAACTCACAATTGCAAGTTTATATCTCACAATTCTGAGAAAACAAGTCAGAATTTCAAGATATAAACTCGCAATTCTGAGAAAAAAGTAATAAAAACATTAATAACATAACAATATACAATAATAACATATTTTACTCAGCAATTCTTCTCCCCCGAGTTACCATCTTCCACCATTTTGGAGAGTACCTCAGAACGTAATCAACATAATCAGCATTGTTTACATTCAGTAGAAAGCGCATGGTTTCCACCAAAATTTTACAAAGCTACGAGAATGCATTTGTGCGCTTTCTACTGAACATAAACAACGCTGATTATATTTATTACGTTCTGGGTTACTCTCCAAAATGGTGGAAGACGGTAACTTGCGAAGAAGAATTATTGAATAAATTATGTTATTATTGTTTTCTTTGCACACAAAAAGTATTCCCGTAGCTTTGTAAAATTACCATTGAACCCCTGATGTCACATGGACTATTTTAACGATGTCCTTGCTACGTTTCTGAGCCTTGATCGTGATAGTATCCTTGCTGTCTATGGAGGGTCAGAGAGCTCTCAGATTCCATCAAAAATATCTTAATTTGTATTCTGAAGATGAATGAAGGTCTTACGGGATTGGAACGACATGAGGGTGAGTAATTAAAGACATAATTTTCATTTTTGGGTGAACTAACCCTTTAAGTACAGCCGCTGTTGTCACTTTTCTTACAATGCACTGCAAGAGCACATTCAGATCTGCCTGTTTTTTTTTTTTTTTAAGTGAACAACAATAATAATAATAATATATATATTTTTTATCATACTTTCTTTGTGGTCTGTCCACTTAGATATGTAAAATACTTGATTCATCAACCGAATCTGCACAAGTGGATTTATTTCTGTTTCCAGCAGGCTTTGCATTTATGCTTTTTGAGTAAAGTTTTAGAGTTAATGTTCAGTTTTGTTAGACATCTAAAGGAGTTTGTGTTTAAGTTTTTGTTGTCACCGTTGAGCTGAGGAGCAGAGTTTGTGGTTCAGATGCTGAATGACTGATGACTTTGCTGTTTGTTGCTTCATTAGAACATGATGTGCAAAGTCCGTGTAGTGACAAACTAAAATGTGTCTGAAATTAGGATAAATTATATAACAACTTGCCTTAAAAATATTAAATAAAAGTATGTAATTATTCACTTTGTTAATGCTACTTAGTTAAATAGGTATTACTTAATTCCATGTCTGAAGTTTACTTGTAACATCTGAGTGCAAAAGCTTGCAAAATAAAATTTTGTTGATTTTATTTATTGTTTTTTTTTTTTTCACAATGCGTAAAATTTCAGGGGGCTTTTACACAACACCATTTTCTGAAGGTTTTCTGGAGGGTTCCCCCTCGAGGGAACTCGCACTGAGTCGGTAACGACACTAGGGGAACCCCCTCAGCATAGCGCGTCTGAAGCATGAATGAAACTATTCGAATCCTGATTGGTGTTGCGTCATGATGTAACATGTGACGGCATAGTCGAAAGCTACAAAGGGACACCGGCACACAGCAGAGTCAGCTTTTTGCACTTCAGCAAGCGCTCTGTGTCATTGTGTGTCTTATTTGGTGTTGTTTGTCACAAGCATATATATTATCATGGCGAGTTTAAGCGGGGTGTTCATCCCTGCCCGAGGTTTTTAACGGGTGGGGACACACATCAGCTGTGTGTTTATTGTTTGGGAGTGCAGCACGCACGGGCAGCTCTCGAGGGAGCTGCCTGTGCGGACCAGAGAGCTCTCAGATTCCATCAAAAATATCTTAATTTGTATTCTGAAGATGAATGAAGGTCTTACGGGATTGGAACGACATGAGGGTGAGTAATTAAAGACATAATTTTCATTTTTGGGTGAACTAACCCTTTAAGTACAGCCGCTGTTGTCACTTTTCTTACAATGCACTGCAAGAGCACATTCAGATCTGCCTGTTTTTTTTTTTTTTTAAGTGAACAACAATAATAATAATAATATATATATTTTTTATCATACTTTCTTTGTGGTCTGTCCACTTAGATATGTAAAATACTTGATTCATCAACCGAATCTGCACAAGTGGATTTATTTCTGTTTCCAGCAGGCTTTGCATTTATGCTTTTTGAGTAAAGTTTTAGAGTTAATGTTCAGTTTTGTTAGACATCTAAAGGAGTTTGTGTTTAAGTTTTTGTTGTCACCGTTGAGCTGAGGAGCAGAGTTTGTGGTTCAGATGCTGAATGACTGATGACTTTGCTGTTTGTTGCTTCATTAGAACATGATGTGCAAAGTCCGTGTAGTGACAAACTAAAATGTGTCTGAAATTAGGATAAATTATATAACAACTTGCCTTAAAAATATTAAATAAAAGTATGTAATTATTCACTTTGTTAATGCTACTTAGTTAAATAGGTATTACTTAATTCCATGTCTGAAGTTTACTTGTAACATCTGAGTGCAAAAGCTTGCAAAATAAAATTTTGTTGATTTTATTTATTGTTTTTTTTTTTTTCACAATGCGTAAAATTTCAGGGGGCTTTTACACAACACCATTTTCTGAAGGTTTTCTGGAGGGTTCCCCCTCGAGGGAACTCGCACTGAGTCGGTAACGACACTAGGGGAACCCCCTCAGCATAGCGCGTCTGAAGCATGAATGAAACTATTCGAATCCTGATTGGTGTTGCGTCATGATGTAACATGTGACGGCATAGTCGAAAGCTACAAAGGGACACCGGCACACAGCAGAGTCAGCTTTTTGCACTTCAGCAAGCGCTCTGTGTCATTGTGTGTCTTATTTGGTGTTGTTTGTCACAAGCATATATATTATCATGGCGAGTTTAAGCGGGGTGTTCATCCCTGCCCGAGGTTTTTAACGGGTGGGGACACACATCAGCTGTGTGTTTATTGTTTGGGAGTGCAGCACGCACGGGCAGCTCTCGAGGGAGCTGCCTGTGCGGACTGTGAAGCACTGCCAATCAGAGTGCTGCGCTCCCGCCTGGCTGTGTTTGATGAGGCCGGCCAGGCTCGCGCACCCCTTCGGGTCCCGCGTCCGCCGAGGCGGCATAGAACGTGGGGCTCGCATATGGATCTGTCAGGAGGGGTCGAGACTGCTGCAGCACATTCTCAGTCCTCGTCTGACACTTCCGAACTTCTCACTCCCCGTGCGGAAGCCAGCACCACGGCTTCTTCCACACGGGAGGAGAACCCGATGTTTGAGCTGTCTGATTCTGAGGAAATAGACGTGCTCAGCATCGCGGCGGGTGAAATTGCAGAGAGCTCGCCACTGCATTCACATGCACATGAGGAGCTGGTCGATGTGTTAACTCGTGCTGTGGCCAAACTTAATATTAACTGGCCACAAGAAAGGCAGGAAGTGCAAGTGACAAGTAAATTGGATGAGCGCTTCATGCAGCACAGGTCTCAGCCTCAACGCCGGGGTTTACAGTTTTTTCCTGACTTACACAATGAGTTGTGTAAGTCATGGAATAAACCGTACTCTGCACGACTGTTTAACCCTCCTGTGAGTATGGTTATGGGACGATGCCTCAGGTGGAAGAGGCTTTAGCGACTGTCTAACCCTCCTGTGTTAGATTATAGTAACATCTTAGGAGCCCGTGAGTACGGTTATGGGACGATGCCTCGGGTGGAAGAGGCTTTAGCCAGCTACTTCTCCCCTGACGTTGCGTCGTCCCTTAAAGCCCCGGTACTGCCCACCAAACCTTGTCGTGTTACATCATCTTTGGTGGGCAGGGCTTATATGGCGGTTGGTCATGCTGGTGCATGCCTGCATACAATGGCGCTTATGCAGGCATAACAGGCTGATTTTTTAAAGGATTTAGATGAGGGCAAGGGACCAACTCAGGGTGATTTATCAGAGCTGCGTAGAGCCGCAGATTTGTGTCTCCGTGTTACCAAGGAGACGGTCCGTGCCATCGGCCGCTCCATGGCAGCTATGGTGGCCACGGAGAGACATTTGTGGCTAAATTTATTGGGGATGAAGTAAAAGGACAGGGCCTTTCTCCTAGATGCCCCGATATCGCCTTTCAGGAGGCGAAAAAGCAGTCTGCGGCTTTTAAGCAGTATCTCCCTCGCCGCTCTAAATCTAAGAAGGCTGCTCCAAGTGGACGGCCCCAGCCGTCATCAAGCTCCTCGTACTGGCAGGTACAAAAGGAGAGTGTTGCTTCTAGAGCCCCTCCTCAGGGATCTTGGCAACAGAGGCGACGCTCTCGCCCGAAGCGCGCCGAGCCGAAGGTTGATTTGAGGACCGTCCTTCAGGCGAGGAAGGCTACGGGGAAGAGGTCCTAGCTTTCACAGGGCCTCTGAGGGTTGCCCCCCACCGACCCCCGGGGAGGAGCGATCAAGGTCGTTTCCACCTCGGAACCCTCAGGAAATCGTTGTTGGAATCCCGCCGTCCAGTACGCTTCGGGCCACATCGATTTCCGGCGAACGCACGCTGCAGTGGTTTCTGAAGGTTTCCGAAAGGATTTCTGAGAGTTTTTAAAGGTTTTCTGGAGGGTTTTCTGGAGGTTTTCTGAAGGGTATTTCTGAAGGTTATCTGGAGGTTTCCGAATGGTTTTCTGAGGGTTTTCTAAAGGTTTTCCGAAGGTTTTCTGAAGGGTTTTCTGAAGGTTTGCTGAAAGGTTTTCTAAAGGTTTTCTGAAGGGTTTTCTAAAGGTTTGCTGAAGGGTTTTCTGAAAGTTTTCAGAGGTTTTTCTAAAGGTTTGCTGAAGGGTTTTCTGAAAGTTTTCAGAGGTTTTTCTGAAGGTTTTTCTGAAAGTTCTCTGAAGGGTTTTCCGAAGGTTTTCTGAGGGTTTTCTGGGGGCTTTTCTGAAGGGTTTTCTTAAGGTTTTCTGGAGGTTTACGAATGGTTTTCCGAGTGTTTTCTAAAGGTTTTCTGAAGGGTTTTCTAAAGATTTTCAGAGGGTTTTCTGAAGATTTTCTGAAGGGTTTTCTAAAGGTTTTCTGAAGGTTTTCTGGAGGTTTCCGAATGGTTTTCTGCAGGTTTTCTGAAGTTTTTCTGAAGGTTTTTCTAAAGGTTTTCTGAAGGTTTCTGGAGATTTCCAAATGGTTTTCTGAGGATTTTCTAAAGGTTTTCTGAAGTTTTTCTGAAGGGTTTTCTAAAGGTTTTCTGAGGGTTTTCTAAAGGTTTTCTGAAGTTTTTCTGAGGGTTTTCTAAATGTTTTTCTGAAGTTTTTCTGAAGGGTTTTCTAAAGGTTTTCTGAAGGGTTTTCTGAAGGGTTTTCTTAAATTTTCTCTGAAGGTTTTCTGAGGGTTCTCTGAAGGGTTTTCTGGAGAGTTTTCTGAAGGTTTTCTGGAGAGTTTTCTGAAGGTTTTCTGAGGTTTTTCTGAAAGTTTTCTGAAGATTTTTCTGAACAGTTATCTGAGGGTTTTATGAATGTTTTCTGGAGGGTTTTATGAAGGTTTTTCTAAGGGTTTTCTGAAGGATGCTGGAGGGGATCGTCCCTGAGTTCAGCTCTGTAAGTCAATTTGGATATAAACTCTTTGTAAGTGACTCTGGAGATGTTCTTCACGTGTGTGTTTGAAGCTGCAGAGAGGAAGCGGGTCTCTGGTGTTGAGCTGCAGAGTCTCAGCTTCATGTGGTTTGTGGATCGAAGCCAAACTATGGGAAGCAGCTCCTCGCTCTTTGACAGGAATCCTGCAGCCGCGTCGTTCTTTTGTCTTTCGGCTCTCGCGTTGCTCCTCACGCTCTGCGTCTTGTAAACTGGGCTGTAATAATCAGGCGTATGTGCAGAGGCCCAGAGGCCCACAATGCTGTGCTGTCTGAGTTCAGAGCAGAATAAATAATTCCTGAAGAGAACTATGCAATGTTAGCCAGTGGTGCTACACACACACAGAAACGCACTCACACTGCTGGACTAAAGCCACTGCATATGGTAGTAGTAACTCTCTCTCTCTTTCTTTCTTTCTCTCTCTCTGGCAGAACAGACTGAGGCAGACTAATTTCACACGTGTGACATCTCTGCTGTGTCTTTCCACTGCTCTGGCCAAACACACACACACACACACACACACACACACACAGATGAGAGACGAGTGTGTCATTAATGAATGAGAGTCATGAAAGAAAGAAAGAAAGAAAGAAAGAAAGAATAATTTGATTCAGATCAGGACTTGCAGGTTCGCAAATCATTTGAATCTTTTTTTCTTTCTCTTTTTTTCTTTCTCTTTTTTTATTAAACAGTACAAAACATCAAACCATTAACACAGGACAGTTATATAAACAAAACAAAGAAAATACAAACCCCTAAAGAAAATTAACCATGCTTTTATGATAGTAGTTTTATTTTATTTTATTTATTTTTTGCTGTATGGTCCATATGACACCAGAGTGAAGGATTGTGAATGAGGCATTAGAGCAACTCATGATCAGATAACCCACAGAGACGTGAAGGTTTTCATTTGGATCTTGTTGTTTGTCTTTTTTTAAGCGTGTTGTATTTGCTGTTCTTGCAGTCAGTATTATATTTCCGCAGCACTAATGCAGCGTGTGTCTGTCGCGTTCTGATCTTCATGGCCGTCATAACTAACGTTATTTCTGGAGCTCAGTTGCTTTCGACACAGAGCAGCCTCTATATTTGCTCATACGGCTGAGAGCTTTACACCTGTTATAAAAGACAATTCAACAGTTGTGTGAAACCCGACTCACTCTGAATGAAGCTGTAAGATGCTTCCAGCGAGGAGATTGTAAATAGAAGGTGTTTGCTGATCGTTTGAAGGCTCTGATGCGGGACATGGAAGCATATGGGTAGCAAAATTCATTTTGAAATGTAATATGCAAAATTGCAATGCAATATGTAAAATGGAAGTGCATTTCTTTATTTAAATTTAAATTTTCCCATACATATGTGCAAAGTTTAGTGCAAAATTTACATTTAAAATTGAGGAAAAATGGCATTTAAATGATAATTTTGCTACAGTTTTTGCTCGGACATATTAAACATATCTAATAAATTTTGGTAATACAATTTCATTTTAATTTAGCAACTTATAAAGCGTTAAAATATGTGTTTAATTTACGTATTAAAACTAGTGTAGGAAATGACAAATGTTAATTATATAACTGAATTTTCATTTTCATTTTGCACTAAACGTTGCACATATGTATGGGAAAATGTAAATTGAAATACAGAAATACATTGCCATTTTACATATTGCATTGTCAGTTTGCATATTACATTTCAAAATGAATTTTGCTACCCATATGCTTCCATAGTGGGACGGCCCGTATTTTGAGACGCCTCAATTTTTTGAAGGTGTCAAATTTACAGAAACCCGAGACCAGAGAGAGAAAGATGTCTGTGTATATATACACTACTGGTCAACATGCTTGCATAATTAATGTTTTTGAAAGAAGTCTCTTCTGCTCAACCAGGCTGTATTTATTTGATTAAAAATACTGTGATACACTAGGCTACCATTCAAATATTTAGGTGATTTTTTTTTAACTTTTATTCATGAAGAATTAATTATATTATAGAATTAAATATATTATAATTAATAACACAAACTCACTGACTGACTCACACACACACACACACACACACACACACACACACACACACACACACACACACACACACACATGCACA